>NC_062544.1:266510996-266814027 GCF_016906955.1 Phacochoerus africanus
TTAATGACTTTAATATCTTCTAATGCTGCAGAGCTTGTGAGATTTGCTGATTCTTACATCATGTCTCTGGATGAGCAAAGTAAGCATGCCAAAGTCTAAATCAATTTGTGTTTTGGTAAATGGGGTATGGGAAGCTCAAGTGCACAAGCCATGCCTTTTGCTTGACTTCTGCTTGACCATAACTGCTAAATAGGGTACGCAGTAAATTTACAGAGTCAAGATGCTTGTCTTTGAAAAGAGAAGAACAATGTAAAGGTAGTAATGACTTTCTTCTATTATCAAAGGATGTCAAGAAAGCCAATTGCCCTTCTGAGGCAAATTTCAGGAAAACAATCAACAGCTTTAGTCCCCTGGTTCTGAGAAATACACTGCAATCCTAAACCATTTAGTTATTCATTATTCATTCATCATGATGAACTGTGACCTTTATTTCATGACCACTAGATATTTTTCCAAGAGCAAACATTTATTTTTTTAGGAAAATAAAACTTGTTTTCGAGTTTTAATAGATAAATGGGGTTTAAAGTACTCAATATGAATTTTCATTTAACATTTATTAGGAAAAAATATATTTTTAGTACTACTATTTGCTAGCATTGTCCATGGCAAAGAGAACAATGATGATGATAAGGCACAATACAGTCTTGAGAGAGAAAGCTTACAAAGTGATGAAGGGCAGAGGCATTAATCAAATGCAAAATTATCATGATAAAAAATGCTAAAACAGAGAAGTGCATGGAATATTAAAAGTGTGCTGTAGTTAGTAAGAACAGTGAGATATACAAGTTAACCCATGATACATCCTCAAGTGTATAAAATGGAGAAATCCAGAGTCTGAAAAACTTAAAGGATATTTAAATAATCTTCTAGGTGTGACTATCTGTAAGTGATTAAATTACTGATGTTATATTCATTACATTTTCCAAATTTTAATAAGATGGATTTATATTTTATGTTGTGAAATGATATAAATACTTCAAAAGTACTGTGATTGATTTTCTTCTTAAAATAATAACTTGATAATACCAGAAAAATAAAAAAAAACAGCCCCCAAAACACAAAAATGCAATTCCCATTCTATGACAGAAGCAAACACTTCTGTAAACATTTAAAAGATAATTTATTGGCTCAAATTTTTAAATATTATTGATTTATTTTACTACATGTGTAAATAGTTCATTGATTTTCATACAAATATATTGCTTATTACTACACTTTTAAAAATAATTCCATGAAAAATATCATTGTAGATATTGTGGGGCTTCAAGGCCACTTCAAGGAGATAGAACTCAAAGCTTCTGGCCAAGACAAGAACTTTGAGCAACCTGGCCTATTCCTTCCTACTTATGCTAGGAAAGATATGTAGCTCACTCCTCACCCTGTCGCTTGTGAGGCCTTATACTCTCCCAACCAAGCAGCAAGTGCATCATAAGACTTCTCCTCTCCTCGGGATATAAAAACAGACATGGCCACGCACTTGGTGTTGGCTCTCCCAGATTATCAAGAAGTCATCCCACTGGGCTAGCAGCATCTCTTATCTCAATAAATTCTTCTTTCTCTTCACCTCATCATGTTAGGAAAATCCTTTTTCTGACCCACATGCACAGACTAGGACAGATGTGAGATTATTTCTCTGACAGAAAAATATAAAACCTAAAATTTCTTATTAATATTCCAGTTCCAACTACCACTGTCTCACTAGATTAGGAAGAAAATATTGAGGAATTTTCTACCACTGTCTGAAAATCTAATAGGAACTTCATTGTGATAGAGAATTGGCAGATTCTCTGCTTGGATTCACTGTACCTTGTTAGCTCAATGAATCTAGGGTAAAGATGCTAGGAAATAGGCTATTATATAAAGCTAAAGTAGAAAAATAAAATTAAAAAAATATAAAATTAAACTAGGAAATGGTTATCAATTCCTCCTTCTGCTTTAAAATGTAGTTATTCTGTTGTTCTCCTCATCAAGAGGAGTCCATTTCTCTACTTTGTGGCTTCAGGGTTGGTCTGTGGACATGCATTGTGGGATTTCAGATGCTAGGCCTGAAGAGGACTGAAAGTTTCCACCCTCACCCTCTTGGCAAATTGCTCTGAAGCTGCCATATAAAAAACCATTACTCACCCTATTTGAGGATTACAGATCATATTAATCAGAATTAACTTAGCTGAGTCTAAGATATTCTAGAACTGCTATCTGACTACAAACTTATAGCCAGCAATATACAAGAAACAAGTAAGGCCATCTTAGAATACGCAGCAACAGCCTGATGAGTGACCTCAGGCAAGTCTTGCAGAAAACTGCCCACTCAAGACCGTCTCAAGTTGCTAAAAGACAAGATTATGAGAAAAAAAATGGTTGTTTAAAGTCATGGGGTTTTGTGGTAATTATGCACACACACACACACACACACACACACACACACGCATATATAATATATGGAAGGATAACTGTTAAATCTCTAAGGCATCTCGTTTCTGAAATAAAATTAAAACTGTCCAAGAGATCCTGATATAGTTCCTTTGCAATAATAGCTAATAACAAATATAGTAACTAATATTTATTGGTAAGTAATGAGCTAAATATTTTACATTTGCTGCCTCTGATAATCCTCAAAGTAATAAACTTAGTACTTTTCTTATCTTTAATCTAAATATATTCAAATGTTGAGAGAGATTCAGAATGGTGTCCAAGGTTCTAAAACTAGAAAGATATGGAAATGAATTCAAAGCCAGGTCTGATTTTAAGGCAATGTTCTTAACTAGTACATATAATACATTGTGTTCCTCCTTAGTCTCCAGTAATTTCCAAATATACTCTATATGACAAAGAATAAAATATTGAAAATTTGTAGTAACCCTATATTTTAATGAGAAACCAAATAATTATTCCTCTATCTTCTCACACAGATTCAAAATGTCTTTCTGACAAACATCTCAATAATTAGGTCTATCAGACATATGTGGGAAAAGTATATTGTTTGTTGTGGCTAAAATAATCGATTTCTATATAAAAAGCAACTGTTCATTTCAGCTTTCCAGAAAAGATATGTTGGTAGCTGGTGCACCCTAAGACATACAAAATTGTATAAATAAGAAGTTATAATCACTGAGAGTCATCAAAAGGCTCTTACAAAATTAAATAGAAATTAATGATAGCAAGCATCAGGTTAGGACAAAAAAGGACAAAATGCAATATTTATTTAATATGATACTAGCATAAGTAGAAATGAATCAAATAGGCACTATTAACATTTTTCAGATAAATATTACATGTATATTGAAAAATAAAGAAAACATGGCATAATCCCTTTTCATTTTTGAATAATTACAAAAGAAGCAGCATACATTTTATATACTTCATTAACATGCATACTGAGAGAAAAACAAAGTGTTGCTTTTCATGAGCAGGACCTGGTCTGTTTGCTTCTCATTCCAAAATTGTGACAGATTTATTAAAAGGAATATCAAAAAATTTGTGATCTGTGAATTTACCATTTCAGTAAATGGTATTTTATCTTTCTTTCTTTTTTTTTGTTCTTTCTTTTTTGGCCACATCTGCAGTATACGGAAGTTCCCAGGCCAGGAATCTCATGTGAGCCACAACTGCAACCTATACCACATGTGGAAATGTCAGATCCTTAATTTACTGCACCAGGCCAGGGATCAAACCCATGCCACAGGGACATCGTCAGATCATTAACCCACTGTGCCACAGTGGGAACTCTATTAAGTTGTATTTTTAAATTCACTTTTTCATTATTCTCTTAAAGCTCCAAAATAGCAATCACAGATACAACATGACCCCTTTCTTGTATGTGTACACACACAAATTCATATGTATTTTTCTTTACAGTATGCATAGAACTACATGATAATTATTTATTATATACAATTGTATTTTATTTACATGTACTGTCAACAAATACTAAATACTTAGAAATCAAAAATACATGTAACAATATGAAATTATAAATATAAAAGTTACAAAAATTTTAAAGATGACAAATAGATACATCATGTTCATGCATTGAAATATTTAATATTACTAAGATGTTAGTTTTTTCAAATAGATCTATAGATTAAACACAATCTAATAAAAGTTCCAGTAATCCTTTTTAATATAGAGAAAAGGTGCTTCTTAAATTTATATTAATATGCAGTGCAAACAGAATAATTTAGCTTAAACTATTTCAAATATAAAACATTAAAACACATAAATAAGACAAAAAAGACACAAATAGAATAGTAAAACAAAAAGGACACACCATATATTAATGAGAAACAGTGTGGGGAACACTTAAACATTGTTAATTGGAAAGTAAAAATTACGAATGTTTTAGAAATGTTGTTTACTTAAGTGCGTGTCTGATGTGTATTCCAGCTACAGGATAACACTTTTTTTTTTTTCCTTAAGAGAAAGATTTATAAAAGAAGGCTGATTACACATTTTTTGCTAAAAATAAATGTGAAAACAAAATGTTCAGTAGTAGAATAGGTATCCAAAAAAAAGTAAGGAAAAATCTTGATACACATGGTCCTTGAAATATCAGATTTGCCTTTTTATTCCATAAAAATATTAAATGACACATTGGAACATGATTTGTAAGCTGTTAGAAATGTTTTTAGGTCAAGCTATCATGTAAAAATTCATGAGTCCTTGCATAATACACTGTGAAAGAGCATAATGGGAGTTATGCTGAGTGCTACTTGAGGCTTTATTTTACCAGGCAGGCCACAGCAGTATAAAGAGGTTACTGAGTGTTATACTTATTATTGTTTCCTCTCAAAAGTTATTGTATTTGAACTTTAGGTCACTGATCCACTTATTGCACCTTTCGTTTTTATTTCCACTGAATAATAGAATAAGAAACATTAACTTGCAATTTTCTCTAAAGTTATTTTTTCAATGTGCATGCAGTATCATTGCAGTAGAATATTGAAAGCCTCAATGATAAACTAATTTACATAGATAAGCAATTTTTACTTCTTTGGAATTAAAAATATTATAAAATTAGGTTTTCCGTGGCCTTTTACAGACAAATTCAATTGATAGAAATTTAACATACATATTCTCTCATATACTTCGCTTAAATAAATATAAATGTTTATAGAAGCATAAGTACAACAGGAACATAATTATTCTAAATAGTTTCTAGGAGGAAAATAAATAGTTGAATAGCTATACAATGAAATAATGAAATACTATGCAGTCTTAAAATAATTAAATAATGGACATATTAGAAATATAATCTCTATGACGTATTATTTAACAAAAATAGAGGCAAGTGATGTGCAGAATATACTTGTTCCTCTGAACACACACATATTTATATTAAGCCTTATATACATATTAAGCCTCAACTAAATCTAGTTTTTGTCTTATTTATCCTATTTGGTTATCAATACCAGTTTAAGTAATAATACCCAGAGTCACACAATTTTGCTTTAGTTCATTCACAGACATACTTTGTCAATGGAAAATGTACACAGGAAAAAATTAATAAAAAACAATGTGAGAACTATATTACTGAAGGAAAGGAAGGATTTTTCTGATTTATTTGGGTATTCAAATATACGCTATTGTTTTTAATCTTAAGGCAAGAGGAGTATCCTGACAGTTGGATTAGGAAAATATTTATCTGAGGGGGAGGCAAGATTGTGGAAGAGTAGAGGGATGCGCTCGCCCTTTCTCACAAACACGACAACAAAAAAATACATCTGCATGTTAAATGACTTGCACAGAACAGCAACTAAATGCTGGCAGAAGAAATTAAACCTCCAAAAATGGGAAGAATCTCTTAACATAACCGGGTAAAACAAGAGAAAAGAGAAGAGTGAGAGAAGGGGAATCAGGACTGGACTGGCACTCCTGCAAGGGAACTGTGAAGGAGAAAGGGAACCCACACCCTGGAAAGTCACCTAATCAATGGAGAGATCAACCAAGTTGGAGGGATCTCCAGACACTGAAAAGATCACAGCAGTAGGTCTGAGATCTGAAAAGCAGAGTGAGAGCCAAACAGATCATCTGAACTACTGGCACAGTCACCAAAAACTGAGATGTTTGGTTGGGGGCTGGGCACCAAGACCTAAGCTCTGGAGGTTAGTCCCTGGAGCAGGTGGGGGTTGGCAGTGTGGAAACAGCCTGAGGTATTAGAAAGTGGTATGTCACACATGAAGGGAGCAATATGCTAAGGGCTAGGGAGTGGAAAGCCACAAGAGGGAATCTGGGAAAAGATCTGGACCTGCAGAGAGACAAGATGCCATTGTTGGGGAGGGGAGGGGGGGCACCAAAGAATATTCCTTGTGCCCCAGTGAACACACCTGCCTGCCAGCTAGCAGAGAACAGTGCTTCCCAGTGCATCCCCCCCCTCCGTGTGCACCTGACCTGTGGCTGCCTGCCGTCCTGGAGGGCTGGCCTCACCACTCGTGGGAAGATAACCACCTCCGGGGCTTTGCCCAGCCTAGCCTGCCTGCCCTCTGGAGAGGCAACACTCCTACAGAGCAGTGCCCCCTGGAAGAGCTCCACAGCCCAGATATACCAGGGCAAGTTCTGCCCTGTAACAGGAAGTCTGCCTCCATTGTGGGGTGGTCCTGCTAGTTCCTGCTACCCTGGGGAAGTTCTCCTTTGCCTCCCAACAACGCAGCTAGCCCTGCCTGCCCTTGGGAGGTGATGCACTTCCATGGAGCTGCTGCCCAGCAACACCTGCCCCATGGAAGAGCTCTGCGGCCTAGATGTGTCGGGGCCTCCATCGTGGTGCAGATCTACCAGTCCTGGCTGCCCTTGGGAAGTACTACTTTGCTTCAGAGTGACCCTGCCAGCCCCACCCACCCTCGGGAAATGCTCCTCTGCCTCAAAAAAGACCCATCAACACCGCCAACCCTCGGGAAACACTCCACAGCAGTGTCAGGGCAAATCCTGCCCAGCCATGGGGAGTGCACCTCCACCACAAAAAAAGAAAATAACAAGCAAGATGAAGAAGCTCAGAAACCATTCCCAGTTAAACCAACAGAAGAACTCACCTAAAACAGTCAACAATGAAACAGAGCTCTGCAGTCTGACAGACATTGAGTTCAGGAGGGAGTTAGTGAAAATACTGAAGGAATTAAGAGAAGATATGAATTGTAATGCAGACTCCCTCAGAAAGAGACTAGAAAATATAAGGAGGAGCCAAGAAAAAACTAGAAAATTCATTTGCAGAGATACAAATTGAGCTAAGGGCAGTAAAAACCAGAATGAATAATGCAGTGGAAAAAAATTAGTGACATGGAAGATAGAATAATGGAAATCACCCAAACAGGACAACAGACAGAAAACCAAATGAAAAAACATGAAAGCAATATAAGAGACCTATGGGATAATATAAAGTGGGCCAATCTATGCATAATAGGAATTCCAGAAGGAGAAGAAAAAGAAAAGGGGATTGAAAATATATTTGAATAAATTATCGCTGGAAACTTCCCAAATCTAAAGGATACTGATTTCAAGGTATAGGAAGCACAGAGGGCCCCAAACAAGTTGAACTCAAATAGACCCACACCAAAACATATTATAATAAAAATGGCAAAAGTTAATGATAAAGAGAGGATCCTAAAAGCAGCAAGAGAAAAGAAAAGTGTCAATTATAAGGGAACCCCCATAAGGCTATCGGCTGATTTCTATACAGAAACTCTGCAGGCCAGGAGGGAATGGCAAGAGATATTTAAAGTGCCGAAAGGAAAAAAAATATGCAACCTAGAATACTCTATCCAGTAAGAATATCATTTAAAATAGAAGGGGAAATACTTTTTTTTCCAACAAACAAAAGCTAAAAGAGTACAGCAAAACAAAACCCATTCTAAAAAAAAATATCGAAAGGGCTCCTCTAAATCAAAAAAAAAAAAAAAAAAGAGCAAGAAGTAGGGTGGAGGAAACCACAATCAGAGAGCAGTCACTCAAATAAGCCAGCATAGAGATCTAATAATGAAGATGTTTAAAACAAAATAAAATTAAAAAGAAAAAAAGAGTCATCAAAATCATAAAATGTGGGCAAAGGAAGTAAGGAAATAAATGGATTCTTTTTTAATTTTATTTTTATTATTTCAGTACGGTAATGAAGTGTTTCAACCTACAGGACTATCAGGCTAAAACACACAATTATAG
This sequence comes from Phacochoerus africanus, assembly GCF_016906955.1. Classification (NCBI taxonomy): domain Eukaryota; kingdom Metazoa; phylum Chordata; class Mammalia; order Artiodactyla; family Suidae; genus Phacochoerus; species Phacochoerus africanus. Next base: position 266,519,139 of record NC_062544.1, read on the forward strand.
GAAGGGGTTAACATAATTAAAAAACAGGACAACCACAAATCAAAACCAAACATTACAGTCGCAAAAATGAAAAGAAAAATACTCAAGCAGAAAATAACTGGAGACCATACAACCAAAAAAAAAAGAAAAAGAAAAAGAAAGAAAGAAAGAAAAGAAAGGAAGAATGGAGAATCATAGAATCAACTGGAAAACAAGGTTTAAAATTGCAATAAATAAACATCTATCAATTATCACCTTAAATGTCAATGGACTGAATGCTCTAATCAAAAGACACAGAGTGGCTGAGTGGATAAAAAGGCAAAAACCTTCAATATGCTGTCTACAAGAAACTCACCTTAGGACAAAGTATACATATAGATTGAAAGTGAGGGGGTAGGAAAAAATATTTCATGCTGATGGACATGACAGGAAAGAGGAGTTACAATACTCATATCAGATGAAATAGACTTTAAAACAAAGGCCATAAAGAAAGACAAAGAAGGACACTATTTACTGATTAAAGGATCCATTCAAGAAGAGGATACTACTATTATCAACATATATGCCCAAAACATAGAAGCACCCAGATACATACAATAAATATTAACAGACATAAAGGGAGAAACTGATGGGAATACAATCACAGTAGGAGACTTTAACACCCCACTCACCTCAATGGACAGATCCTCTAGACAGAAAATCAATAAGGCAACAGAGATCTTAAAGGAAACAATAGAAAAGTTAGACTTAATTTACATTCAGGACACTACATCCAAAAAAATCAGAATACACATTCTTCTCAAGTGCACGTGGAACATTCTCAAGAATTGATCACATATTGTGGCACAAAGCTAACCTCAACCAATTTAGGAGCAAAGAAATTATTTCCAGTATCTTCGCTGACCACAATGGTATGAAACTAGAAGTCAACCACAGGAAAAGAAATGAGAAAAAACTTACTACATGGAGACTAAGCAACATGCTACTAAAAAACGAATGGGTCAATGAGGAAATCAAGAAGGAAATTAAAAAATACCTCTAGACAAATGATAATGAAGGCACAACCTCTCAAAATCTATGGGATGCCACAAAAGCAGTACTCAGAGGCAAATTCGTAGAAATACAGGCCTTCCTCAAAAAAGAAGAAAGATCTTAAATTGACAGCTTAACCCTCCACCTAAATGAATAAGAAAATGAAGAACAAAAAAGACCTAAAGTCAGCAGAAGGAAGGAAATCATAAACATCAAAGAGGAAATCAATAAAATAGAGATTCAAAAAACAATGAAGAAAATTAATAAAACCAAGAACTGGTTCATTGACAAGGTAAACAAAATTGACAAACCTCTGGCTAGACCTACCACAAAGAGGGAAAAAATACCCAAATAAACAAAATTAGAAACATTCATTTATGATAAAAACACTCACCTAAGTGAGTGTAGAGGGAACATTCCTTAACATAATCAAAGCCATTTATGACAAACCCACAACAAATATAATACTCAGTGGAGAAAAACTGAAAGCTTTCTCACTCAAATCTGGAACAAGACAGGGATGCCCATTCTCACCACTACTATTCGAGTTTTGGAAGTCCTAGCCACAGCAATTAGACAAACAAAAGAAATAAAAGGCATCCAAATAGGAAGAGAAGAGATAAAACTGTCACTGTATGCAGATGACATGATACTATACATAGAAAACCCTAAGGACTCAACCCAAAAACTATTTGAACTGATTCATAAATTCAGCAAAGTAGCAGGATATAAGATTAACATTCAGAAGTCAGTTGCATTTCTCTATACCAGCAAGGAAATATTAGAAAAGGAGTACAAAAATACAATACCTTTAAAACTGTACCACAAAAAATCAAATACCTGGAAATACACCTGACCAAGGAGGTAAAGGACTTAATATGCTGAGAACTATAAAATGTTAATCAAGGAAATTAAAGGAGATATAAAGAAATGGGAAGATATTCCATGCTCCTGGGTTGGAAAAATATTGTAAAAATGGCCATACTACCCAAAGCAATCTAAAGATTCAATGCAATCCCTATCAAATTACCCATGACATTTTTTGCAGAACTAGAACAAACAATCCAAACATTTCTATGGAACCACAAAAGACCCAGAATCGCCAAAGCAATCCTGAGAAACAAAAACCAAGCAGGAGGCATCACTCTCCCAGACTTCAAGAAATACTACAAAGCCACAGTCATCAAAACAGTGTGGTACTGGTATCAAAACAGACATAGAGACTAATGGAAGAGAAGAGAGAACCCAGAAATAAACCCTGACACCTATGGTCAATTAATCTTTGACAAAGGAGGCAAGAGCATAAAATAGGAAAAATAAAGTCTTTTCAGCAAGAATTTCTGGGAAACCTGGACAGCTGCATGTAAATCAATGAAACTAGAACACACCCTCACACCAGGCACAAAAATAAACTCAAAATCGTTGAAAGACTTAAATATAAGACAAGACACAATCAAACTCCTGGAAGAGAAATAGGCAAAACACTGACATCAACCTCATGAATATTTTCTCAGGTCTTTCTCCCAAGGCAACAGAAATAAGAGCAAAAATAAACCAATGGGACCTAATTAAACAGAGAAGCTTTTGCACAGCAAAGGAAACCAAAAAGAAAACAAAAAGACAACTTACAGAATGGGAGAAAACAGTGTCAAATGATGCAACTGACCAGGGCTTAATCTCCAGAATATACAAGCAATTTATACAACTCAACCACAAAAAATCCAACAACCCAATGGAAAAATGGGCAAAAGACCTGAATAGACCATTCTCCAAGGAAGATATACAGATGGCCAACAAGCACATGAAACAAATGTTCAACATCCCTTATTATTAGAGAAATGAAAATCAAAACTACCACGAGATACCACCTCACACCAGTCAGAATGGCATTAATAAGTCCACAAATAACAAGTGCTGGAGGGGCTGTGGAGAAAAGGGAACCCTCCTGCACTGATAGTGGGAATGTAAGCTGATATGACCACTATGGAGAACAGTATGGAGGTACCTTAGAAAACTATACATAGAACTACCAAATGACCCAGCAATACCACTATTGGGCATATATCTGAACAAAACTTTCCTTAAAAACAACTCATTCACCTGCATGTTCATTGCAGCACTATTCACAATAGCCAAGACATGGAAACAACCCAAATGTCCATCGGCAGAGGATTGGATTAGGAAGAAGTGGTATATATACACAATGGAATACTACACACCCATAAAAAAGAATGACATAATGCCATTTGCAGCAACATGGATGGAACTAGAGACTCTCATCCTGAGTGAAGTAAGTCAGAGAGAAAGACAAATACCATATGATATCACTTATAACTGGAATCTAATATACAGCATAAATGAACCTTTCCACAGAAAAAATCATAGACTTGGAGAAGAGAGTTGTGGCTGCCTGGGGGGAGAGGGAGGGAGTGGAGGGATCAGGAACTTGGGGTTAACGGATACAAACTATTGCTCTTGGAATGGATTTACAATGAGATCCTGCTGTGTAGCATTGAGAACTATGTCTAGATACTTACACCGGAACACAGCAATGGGAGGAAAAAGTATGTATACATGTATGTGTAACTTGGTCCCCATGCTGTACAGCAGGAAACAAAAATATATAAATAAAAAGAAAAAAAAGAAAAATATTTATCTTTATATAGTTTTGTTAAATTTTAAAAACATACTTTAATTCACACGATATAACCATTATTTTATTTGTAATAAAACAACTCAAGAACATAATAATAGACTCTAAAAGTGACATGTAGATGTCATCTATGAATTTCTATTGATTACGAAAGTAATGGTCATAAAGAATTAATCTATATACAGTTATCTATGCAAATGAGTTAAAATATGAACACCAATGTTATCTCAATATTTTAAATCACTCTCAGATTATTACATATCAGCTGTTTGTTTAGCTTAGTTATGGGTGTGCCACAGTCAAACTTTTTTTTTTTTGGTCTTTTTGCCATTTTTTGGGCCACTTCAGCGGCATATGGAGGTTCCCAGGCTAGGGGTCCAATCGGAGCTGTAGTTGCTGGCCTACGCCCCAGCCACAGCAATGCAGGATCCGAGCCGTGTCTGCAACCTACACCACAGCTCATGACAAAGCCAGATCCTCAACCCACTGAGCAAGGGCAAGGGCTGAACCCGCCACCTCATGGTTCCTAGTCGGATTCGTTAACCACTGAGCCATCACGAGAACTCCTCAAACTTTTATATTACATACAAATAAATTTTGCAAAGTTTCCTAATGAAATTACTAGATTTCTGATTTTAGTGTTGTGAGCTGTAACAACTTATCTTCTCAGATTTAGTTTCTTGAGCAGATAATTATAAAGCGAGAGGAATAAGTATGAGGAATAACAAAAGCAGGTAAATGATCAGATGAAAGGGGAATAGAAAATGTTTCCATTCAATCTGAGAAGAAATTTGTAAAATTACCTTGGAAAAGTACAATGTTGTTTTTGATTGGGAATTGAGACAGGGATATGTCTGGGGGTGTTGATAGAGAAAGGCCAAAAGAAGAGGAGCACAGAGCCATTCTTGTCCTATAATTGGAAGGCATTGCCAGGAGACATGGAAAACAGGCAGAGAACAAATTTCCCCAGCATGGGTATTGTCTCGCCGACCAAGCGAGGCTATTAAGCGTTATCTCATAGAAATTAAAAGGCAGAGAAATTTCATATCTCATAGAAATTATCTTACAGAAAATAAAAGGCAGAGAAATATCAAAAAGTTAATTTATTCTTAAGATAGTAAATAACTAAAATCATGGTGTACATGAATATTTCTTAGGTGAATCAATAATTTTGCCTAAGATATACCGTGTTTTATTCTTCATGTAGGTTTTCTTTTAAGAGCAATCTCTCTAGAATATTATATGTTAGAATATCAGAGGCTGAAAATAATAGAAACTGTATTCAAAGGTGTATGAGCAATCAGGACTAGCTTACATTTAAGATGTCCAGAATTAATGTGAGTCCCAAGGCTGCACTGGAGTACCACAGAGTGATGTTTAAAAGGTCAGACTTGGAGCCAGAGTGCTCAATCTCTTTCCTGGGCACGTGCTAAATAAATCTCAAGTGACAGTTTCCATTTCTATGACATGAATATAATAGAAACTACTTTATATTTTATTTCAAATACACACATTTCTATAATCTCTGTAAAGCATTTGGAACAGAAATTCCCATAAGAATGATAAGCTATTTTCAGTGTATTTTGGCTATTGTTATTTTCATTATAAATAGCAGTAGAAGTAATAGTAATGTTGCATTAGCAGCAGTAGTAGTGGTAGGGGGAGGAGGAGGAGGAATTAATACTCCATAATATCTTCTAACCTTGGGTTCTTTCTATTCTTTTCACTCTGCCATCTTAAAAATTGTCTTCATCCTCAGCCTGGTAGCAATAAACCAAAAGGATACCTAGGTATTGTCTTATTAATACACCGTTCAGAAACCTGAAAAGGTCGCTACCTTCCTGGACTTGATTTTGCAACGAGTATGCTTTCTGACAAATGCAAGGTATGTAATTTTTCAGCACCAATGAAATGTTTCTGTTTTTATATGTTTCTGGTTTTTCTTGGATTGTTAGTTTTTTATATTTAGAGAATTTGAGGATTTCATGTTTCAGAGAACAAGTTTTTCCAGTGGTAAGCAGTGTCTCGATGGCTCTGAGTGACCTCTTACCTCTTTTGTAATGCCCATTACCTGCTGTGAGTTGGACTTGCTTTTAGTGAATAGGATACAACAAAAGCGATGGGATGTCATTTCCGAGATTAGGTTATACAATGTTTGTGATTACTTCTCTTTCTCAGCCTTGGCCATATTTAATAGATATACAAAGAGATTTTACAAAATATATCTCTTTAAACTTCACTATGCTGTGAGAAGCCCTATGAAGAAGCTCAAACTGGGAAGGAACTAGTGGCTCCAAAGACAACAGCCACTAAGGATCTGGTATTTGCCAGAGCCCTGTGAGTGAGTGTTGAAGAGGATTTGTTTCTAGCTGAGTCTTGGAATGGCTGCACCCCAACCAGCAACTTGATTGCCTCCCTGAGCTTTGTGAGAGCCCCTGAGCCAAAGGATCATGCTAAGGCTCACCCAGATTCCAGCCCCACAAACCCTGAGATAAATATTTGTTGTGTTCAATTGCTAAATGTCTGAGTAACTTACAGCACAATAGATAATTAACATATTAAAAGTAAGCATAAAGACTAGAAATATGTAAGGATTGATTTGCACATACCAAATGTGAATGCTTTTCTAAATTTACTCCATAAATACTTTATAGATATTATATTGGGAGAAAAAAGTCTAAAATTTTATCATTGTGATTTTCATGGGCAATCATGCCATTGCCACAGTAATTGTAATTATTTTCAAATAGCAAATTTCAATGAGATTGTTTACTTTCTTTCCTTGAAAAGAATTTTAATGAAGTCATGAATCTCCTCCCTATCTCTGTCAATCACCAGTCTGTTCTTGGTATCTATGAGCTTATAATTAAAATATACAGGAGTTCCCGCTGTGGTGCAGAAGAAACAAATCCGACTAGGAACCATGAGGTTGCAGGTTTCATCCCTGGCCTTGCTGCGAGCTGTGGTGTAGCCCGCAGACACAGCTCAGATCCCTCGTTGCTGTGGCTGTGGTGTAGGCTGGCGGAAACAGCTCAGATTAAACCCCTAGCCTGGGAACTCCATGTGCTGCAGGTGTGGCCCTAAAAGAAAATAAATAAATAAAAATAAAATTAAAAAAATATACATATATATTTAGATTTATATATAGATTTATATTCAATAGACATACAAATAGATTTTATATATCTTTAGATTTCACATATAAGACTATAAGAGAGATCATGTTCTATACATGAACTTTTTCCTTTGCAAGAACGTCATAAGTGGAATTGTGCAATATTTATCATCTTGTGTGCCTTTTTCTAAACTTAGAATAAAACATTTAAGATTCTTCCATGTCGTTGCCTCTTTTATGAATTTGTTATTTATCCATGCAATGAGGTGCATTTCTGTTGTCTTTAGGTTTTAGCAATTACATATAAATCCACTATAAGCACCTCATTATGCTTTTAATTTGCATTTCCTTAATCAGTAATGATGTTAAATATCTTATCTTTTCATCTGCATATCTGCTACCCATGTCTCTTTTGTGGCACAGTACCTGTTCAAATCTCTGTCCCATTTTAAAATCAGAGTTGTTATTTTTAAATATAATGTGTTCTTTATATATTATGAACACATTATGTGATTTAAAATTTACAGTAATTTTCCAAGTTTACTGTTTCTCTTTATTCTCTTAATAGCTCTTTCAAAGACTATATGTTCTTAATTTTTATAAAGTCCACATCATCATTTTTTATAAATTGATCTTTTGGCACCATATCTAAAAAAATTCTGTTAAATCTAAAGTGATGAAATTTTACTCCTTCATTTTCTTTTAGAGGATTTATCGATTTAGGTTTCACATTCAGGTTATTGATTTATTTTGAATATTTACTTTGAATAAGAATGGGGCTCAAGTTCATTTATTTGCCTTTGTAAGCATTTTTTGACTAATATTTGAGTTGGTGTTTTTATAAATTGACCAAATATATGAGGTATATTTCATGATTCACTATACCATTCCATTAAACCATATGCTAACCCTTTCTCCAGGAACAACTTATTTAAATAAGGTAGTATTATCGCAGATCTGAGTATTAGGTTGTTAAAGTCCCCCAGCCTAGCTTATCTTTCACAAAATTATTTTGGGTATTTTAATTTCTTTGCATTTGTAAATACATTAGGTTAAAATTACTAACATTTATGAAGATTTATCCCTGATTATTTTTTGTGTGTTATTGTAAATGGTAGTGTTTACCTTTATTTCAGTTTCTAAAAGTTTATTGTTACTGTGTAAAAATGATATTTGGTTTTGTATTAATATCATATTGAATTTTGTATTGGTCTTAGATGCTAGTAGCTTGCTAAGCTCATTTTTTAGTTCTAGTAACATTTTGTGACTTTTTAAAGAATTTTTATGTATGCAACTAGGCTGTTAGGAAAACAAATATTTTTACATCTTACTTTTGAATCTGTATGGCTTTGTTTTGACTTTTTTGTAACTGCAGGACTTTTGTATGATAGTGAATTGGTTAGACATTCCTCTCCTGTTCCTGATCTTACAGAAAAAGCACTTTCTCTTTCAATATTCACTACGAAATTAACTTATAGTTACCTTTGATGTACCTAATAAGCTTTATATTCTTTAATTCTAGTTTACCGAAAAACCTCATCATGAATTGATATTGAATTTGCTCAAAAGTTTTTTCTGAATCTTTTTAATTTTTTGAGTTTGTTTTTGATTAGTCTGCTCATAAAATGAATTACAGTGCTTGTTTTGTTTTGAATGTTGAATTAGCCTTGATTTTCAAGAAGAAAATTATTTTCAGAGAAGAAAATACAGTTCGGTAAATTTATGATACATTTTATATATTGTTAATTGAATTTTCAACTATTTCTTTTGAGAATTTTCATGTCTGTTTTTATGTAGGATATTAGTATGTAGCTCTCTGTTCTTCTCATGTCTTTACCTCTTCTATATCAGGGGAAAGCTGCCCCTTACAATGATTTGGACAATTTTCCCCTCTTATAAATTTTCTGGAAGATTTGCATAGAATTTGGTATACTCATGTTAAATATTTGGTAAAATTCATCACTGAAATTATCTCAGCTTGAGAAGATTGTGTGTGTGTATATATATATATATATATTTGACTAAAAACTCAAATTTTTATAAGGGATATAGTGGTATTTTGGTAATTTCATTTCCAATGAGCTTTGTTACTTCATGTCTTTTTAAAGAGTATCTCCCTTACATCTATGCAGTCAAATTTACAGTATAATTTAGTAAAATACTCTTTATAATATTATGTTGTTATATTTAAAAATAGGTGTAATCGTTAGTGATACCACCAGTTTCATTACTGACTTGACTGTTTGTACATTATTTCATTTTCTTTATCCTTATGACTGGAAGGCTCACAATTGAATTGATTTTTTACAAGGAAGAGACAGTAAATTTTTATTCTTTTGTCTATATTTACTCTCATTAATTTCTATAACTCTATTAGTTTTTGCTTCTACCTCCTTTAGATTTCTTCTTTTTCTAATTTTATAAAGTTGCAGCTGAAATCATGGATTAGAAGTCTCTCTTTTATATCTAAAATTTTAGTGCAACAAAATTCCCTTGTTGCACAGGTGTGGCTGCAACTTGTAAATACTGGATATGTATAATTTTGGTTTTATTCAATTCAAAATAATTTATAATTTTTCATGTGAAATCTGGTATAATTCACTAATGATACCGGAACATAATTTCAATACATTTGATTTTTTTTAATTTTTGAAGTTTTGTTTTATGGTCTAGAATACAATGTAACTTAGTGTTTAAAATGCTTAATGTGAATTTGAAAAGGATATATACTTTCATGGGGTTAGATTGTAATTTCTGTAATTTTCAACTTTGTCATGTTGATTTATAGTGTTGCTAAGGTCTGTTATATTTTTTTCTAATATCACATCTACTTGTTTTGTCAAGTAATAAGAAATGATTATTGATGTTTCCAACTGCAAGTATGAATTTGATTATTACCCTTTCAGTTTTTATATTTTTCCAGTTCTGTTAATTAGGTTGTAGGTATTCTAAAATTTTATTTTTCTGGAAAATGTCTTAATTTTTATGAAACATCTGCATTTTTCTCAGTTTTCATGTACTGAATTCAACTTTTTTATATCAACACATCCTTTGATCGTAACTTGACTTGCATATCTTTGTTACCTTTGAAATTTTAACATATATATGGTTTCATATACAATTATAATATTTCTATCTTTTAATCAAGATGTTATATTAAACATTGTAGTACATATAAATATTATATGAATATTAATGGATTAAAATTTACCAATTGGCGGTTTTCTGTTTTATTTTATCTCTACTTTTTCTCTTTTTCTGCCTTCTTTATATTAAGTATTTTTAAATATTTATTATTATCTCTATTATTGGATTATTTATATCTTTTTTTTAATGCTGGTTATGTTATAGCTTTCAAGATACACATATTTAACAATTTGGATTCAAAGAAGTGGAAAGATACCCTGTGATCTTGAAGTTTTGTTTTATGGTCTAGAATACAATGTAACTTCTAAGTGTTTAAAATGCTTAATGTGTAGAAATAATATTGTTAAAATCGCCATTCTACCCAAAACAAACTACAGCTATAATGTGAGTCCTATCAAAATACCCATAATCTTTTTCACAGAACTAGAACAAGTAATCATAACATTTACCTGGAACACTGAAGTACCTAGAATTGCCAAACAATCCTGAGGAAAAAGAATAATGAAGGAGGCATCACCCTTCCAGAATTCAGACAATACTATAAAGTTGCAGTAACCAAAGTAGCATGGTATTAGCACAAAAACATACATATGGATCAATGGGACAGAGAGAGAGCCCAGAAATAAACACACACACATATGGTCAATTAATCTTCAACAAAGGAGGCAAGATTACACAGTGGGAAAAAAATAATTTCTTCAGCAAGATGTTTGGGAAAGCTGTATAGCCACATGTAAATCAATGAAGTTAGAACACATCTTCAAACCATACACAAAAATAAACTCAAAATGGCTTAAATACTTAAACATAAGACATAATACCATAAAATCCTTTAGAACAGAACACAGACAAAACATTCTTTGACATAAATTGCACAAATATTCTCTTAGGTCAGTATCCCAAGGCAATAAAAATAAAAGCAAAAACAAATGAAAGATACCTAATCAAATTTACAAAATTTGTACAGCAAAGGAAAATATAAACGAAATGAAAAGACAACCTATGTGATGTGAGAAAATACATGCGAGCAATACAGCCAACGAGGGCCTAATTTCCAAACTGCCCTAGCAGTATACAAACTGCCTATTAACTCAACAATGAAAAAAAAACAGACAATACATTTGTTTGTGTTTGGTCTATTCATATTTTCTATCTTTTCCTGGTTTAGTCTATGAAGGTTATACCTTTGTAAGAATTTGTCCCGCTTTATATCAAAAATAATGACAACAACAACAATCAAAAAATGGACAAAATGACTAAATACATTTCTCCAAAGAAAGCATAGAGATGGGCAACAGGTACATGAAAAGATGCTCAACATCACCAATTATTAGAAACATGTAAATCAAAACTACAGTCAGGCACTACCTCGCACTGGTCAGAATGGCTATCAAGAAGATAACAAAAAACAAATGTTGGAGACAATGTGGAAAAAAGGGAAAACTCAAACACTGTTGGTGGGAATGTAAGTTGGTATAGCCACTACGGAAAACAGTATGTTGGTGCTCAAAAAACTAAAAAATAGAGCTGTCTTATGATCCAGCATTCCTACTCACAGGCATTCAAATAAAACTAATTCAAAAAGATATATTCAAATAAACCTGTAATTCAAAAAGATATATCCATCCCTATGTTCATAGCAGGTCTATTCACAATAGTCAAGACATAGAAACAACCCTAATGTTCATTGATAAATGAACGGATTAAGAAGATGTGATACATGTATACAATGGAATATTACTCAACCATAAAAATGAATGAAATAATGTCATTTGAAGCAACATGGATGACATAGAGATTATCATATTAAATGAAGTAATTCAGGAATAGAAAGGCAAATCACACATGACATCATTTACATGTGGACTCTAAAACATGACACAGATGAACTTTATGAAACAGAAACAGACTGGCAGACATAGAGAACAGACTTGTGATTACCAAGGCAGGAGACTGGAGAGGGATGGAGTAGGAGTTTGGTGTTAGCAAATACAAATGACACATATAGAGCAGGTGAAAAAAAAAGGTCGTACAATATAGCACATGGATCTATATTCAATATTGTGTGATAAACCTTAATGGAAAAGAACATAAAAGTGAAATAACATATAAGTAAAAGTTACATATATGTGTGTGTGTGTGTGTGTGTGCGTATGCACACACACATAATTGAATCAATTTGAATCAATTAACACAATATTGTAAATCAACTATACTACAATAAAAAGATTTTAAAAAATCAAATAAAAAAGAAATTGGAATTGTACATAACTTTAAACCCCACTAATATCAATAGGTAGATTATTGAGACAGAAAATTAATAAAGGTACAATGATATTAAAAATACATTATATCAGGAATTTCCTTCATGGCTCAGCAGAAGTGAATCTGGACTAGCATCCATGAGGAGGTAGGTTCAATATCTGGCTTCGCTCAGCGGGTTAAGGATCTAGAATTGCAGTGAGTTGTGGTGTAGGTCACAGATCTGGCTCAGATCCCGCATTGTGGCTGTGGTTTAGGCCAGTGGCTAAAACTCCAAATTGATCCCTAGCATAAGAGCCTCCATTTGCCATAGTTTGGCCCTAAAAAGACCATAAACACACAAACAAATATATAAAAATACATTAGAGAAGATTGACTTAATATATAGAACATTCTACCCCAATGCGTTACAATATGCATTGTTCTTTTAAAGTACATTCTCCAGGACAGATCACAGGCTAAAACACAAAAATGTGTAATTAAATTTAAGAAAATTGAATCGTAGGAAGCCTCTTTCTAACCACATGCTATGATACTAGAAATAAACTATAAGAAAAACAAGTAATAACTGCCAAGTATCATAATTACATGAAGGCCAAACAATTTTATACTAAACAAATGGGTCATTGAAACAATCAAAAAGGAAATCAAAAAAACACCTGGAGACTGAGGAAAATTGAAACATAAGTATCCAAAACCTATAGCATAGAGCAAAAGCAGTTCTAGGAGAAACTTCTTGGCAATAGAAGTCTACCTAGGAAATGAGAAAAATCTTATATAAATAATCTTATCTTACCAATAAACAAACTAGTAAAAGAAGAAGAAAGCCCAAATTTAGTAGAAGAAAAGAAATTATAAGAGTGGAAGTAGAAATAAATGTTTAAATGAGGACTAAAAAACAATATAAAGATCATGAAACAGAGCTAGTTCTTTAAAAAGATTTAAAAAAAAAGATACACTAAACTGATAAGCCTATAGCTAGGTTCATCTAGCAAAAAAAAAAAAAAGAGGACCCAAATAAATACTGAAAATGCTTTCAGTTTTTCACCATTTAGAATGATGTTAGCTGTGGGTTTTTCATAAACAGTTTTTATTATATTGAGGTAGTTCCCCCCTATGTCCAGTCTCTGGAGAGTTGTTATCAGGAATGGGTGTTGAATTTTGTCAAAAGCTTTTTCTGCATCTATGGAGATGATCAGATTTTTTTTTTAATTTTTTTCAGTTTGTTGATGTGGTGTGTCACATGGATAGATTCATGAATATTGAAGAATACTTGCATCCCTGGGATAAATCCTACTTGATCATGGTGTATGATATTTTTAAAATACATTTGGATGCAGTTTTCTAACATATTCATGAGGATTTTTGCATCTATATTCATCAGTGATATTGGCCTGCAATTTTCTTTTTTTTTTGTGGTATCTTTGGTTCTGATATCAGGGTAATGGTAGCTTCATAGAATGAGCTTGAGAGTGTTTCTTCCTCGGCAATTTTTTGGAAGAGTGTCAGAAGAAGAGGTGTTAACTCCTCTCTAAATGTTTTATAGAATTCAGCTGTGAAGCCATCAGTTCCTGGACTTTGTTTGTTAGAATTTTCTAAATCACGTTTTCAATTTAAGTACTTGTGATTGGTTTATTCATATTATCTATCTCCTCCTGGCTCAGTCTTGGTAGGTAGTTCCTTTGTAAGAATCTGTCCATTTCATCTATATTGTCCATTTTATTGGCATACTGCTGTTGATAGTAGTCTCTTATGATGTTTTGCATTTCTGTGATGTCAGTTGTAACTTTTTTCATTTTTAATTTTATTGAATGGAACCCTCCCCCTTTTTTTCTTCTAAAGGTTTATCAATTTTGTTGGTCTTCTCAAAGAACCAACTTGGTTTAATTGATCTTCTCTACGTTTTGTTCATCTCTGTATTATTAATTTCTACTATGATCTTTATAATTTCTTTCCTTCTACTAACCAACGTTATTCAACATAGTTTTTGAAGTTCTAGCCATGGCAGAGAAAGAAAAAAAAAAAACAGAAATAAAAGGAATCCAAATTGGAAAAGAAGAAGTAAAACTATCACTATAGATGCATAATACTACACCTAGAAAATCCTAGAGACATTACCAGAAAGCTGTTAGAGCTCATCAATGAATTTGGCAATGTTGCAGGATGTAAAATTAATACACAGAAATTGATTGCATTTCTATATAGTAATAATGAAAGATCAGAAAGAGAAATTACAAAAACCATCCCATTTATCATCACATCAAAGAGAATAAGATACCTAGGAATAAACCTACCTAAAGAGACAAAAGACCTATACTCTGAAAACTATAAGATGTTGATGAAAGAATCAAAGATGACACAAATAGAGGGAAAGATAACACCATGCTCTTGGATTGTAAAAATCAAGATAGTCAGAATGGAAATACTACCTAAGACATTCTGCAGATTCAATGCAATCCCTTTGAAATTACCAATGACATTCTTACAGAGCTAGAACAAAACATTTTAAAATTTGTATGGAAACACAAAAGAGCTGGAATAGCCAAAGCAATATTAAGAAAAAGTAGGGAGTTCCAATGTGGCTCAGTGGAAATGAGTCCAACTAGTATCCATGAGGATGCAGGGTCAACCCCTTACCCTGTTCAGAGAGTTAAGTTTCCAGCATTGCTGTGAGCTGTGGTATATGTAGCAGATGCAGCTCAGATCCCGTGTTGCTGCAGGTCTGGCATAGGCCAGCAGTTGTAGCTCCAGGGTGATCTCTAGCCTAGGAAAATCCATATGCTACACCTGAGGCCCTTAAAAAAAAAAAAAGAAAAAAGAAAAGAATCAGGCTCCCTGACTTAAAACTCTACTACAAATCTACAGATAGTAAAACAGTATGGTACTAGAACCAAAACAGAAATATTGATCAATGGAACAGGACAGAAAGCCTGGAAATAAACCCATGCACCTATGGGCAACTAATCTATGACAAAGGAGGCAAGAACATATAGTGAAGGAAAGATAATCTCTCCAATAAGTGGTGCTGGGAAAACTGAACAGCATATAAATGAATAAAATTAGAACAGTCTCTAATACCATACACAAAATAATATCAAAATGGATTAAATACCTATATATAAGACCATATACTGCAAAATGCCTAGAGGAAAACATTGACAGAAGACTCTTTGACATAAATCGCAGTAATATCTTATTTGATCCACCTCCTAGAATAAGGTCAATAAAAACAAAAATAAACCAAAGGGACCTAATTAAATGCAAAAGCTTTTGCACAGCAAAATAAACAATTAAAAAAATGAAAAGACAACTCACAGAATGGGAGAAAATCTTTGCAAAGAATGTAACAGACAAAGACAATCTCCAAAATATACAAACAACTCATACAACTCAACAACAAAAAATCAAACAACCCAATCAAAAAATGGGCAGAAGAGCTAAATAGACATTTCTCTAAGGAAGACATACAGAAGGTCAGCAGGAAAAAATGCTCAACATCACTAATTATTAGAGACATCCAAATCAAAACTACAATGAGGTACACCTCACACCAGTTGGAATGGCCATCATTAACAAGTCCACAAACAACAAATGCTTAGAGGATGTGGATAAAATGGTAACCTCATTTACTATTGATGGGAAGGTAAATAACCACTGCGGAAAACAATATGGAGGTATCTCAGAAAAGTAAAATGTAGAACAATAATATGATTCAGCAATATCACTCCTGGGCATATATCTGGTCAAAACTTTCATTGAAGAAGATGCATGCACCCCTATGTTCACTGCAGCACTATTCACAATAGTCAAGACATGGAAACAACCCAAACATCCATTCACAGATGAATGGATTAAGAAGATGTGGTACATATATACAATGGAATACTACCTAGCCATTAAAAATGACAAAATAATGCCATTTGCAGCAATATGGATGGAACCAGCCATTATCCTACTAAACAAAGTCAGTCAGAAAGAAAAACACCATTATGATATCACTTATATGTGGAGTTTAAAATATGGCACAAATGATCTCTCCACAAAACAGGAATAGATCATGGACATGGAGGACAGACTTGTGTTTGCTGGGGGGCAGAAGGAGAGAGGGGATGGATGGGGAGTTTGGGGTAGGCACATGCAGACTTTTACATTTAGAATGATTGGATAATTGGGTTCTGATGTACATCACAGGAGTCTGTGTCAGTCTCTTGGGTTAGAACATCATGGAAAACGAAAAAACAAAACAAAACAATGTGTGTATATGCATGGCTGGGTCACTTTGCTGCACCACAGAAATTGAAGGAACACTGTAAATCAACCATACTTTAATATATTAAAAAACATGAGGCGTTCCCGTCGTGGCGCAGTGGTTAACGACTCCGACTAGGAACCATGAGGTTGCGGGTTCGATCCCTGCCCTTGCTCAGTGGGTCAACGATCCGGCATTGCTGTGAGCTGTGGTGTAGGTTGCAGATGCGGCTCGGATCCCGCATTGCTGTGGTTCTGGCGTAGGCCAGTGGCTACAGCTCCGAATGGACCCCTAGCCTGGGAATCTCCATATCCCATGGGAGCGGCCCAAGAAATAGCAAAAAGCCAAAAAAAAAAAAGAATGTGAAAATATTGTATCAAGTGAAATGTCTATTTGCATTAACCTGATTTGATAAAATTGAGGGAAGCCATAGCTAAACTTAAGGATATATGTGTGTGTGTGTGTGTGTGTGTATACATATATAATTTATCATTTTTCTTCCTTATGTTATTTTCCTGTTTCCACTAGAAGTCTGAGAGTAGAAATCATTGCATTAAAAGTTGTGATTAATACTGTAATTAATATCTTATATTATGTGTAAATGTTTTTTCAAATAAAATTTACAGTTAGAAAGAATAATTTACCAAAACCGCAAATGAGCTAAAATGTCTAAAAAATTCATCAAATGAAATAAAAAATAAAATAAGTCAAATAGTGCAAAAGAGCTATTTTAGCCTATGATACATAACAGATCATAAATTCTTATTTCATAGAAATCAAAGCATAACCCAAAGCACCTTTTGGTTTTAACCCTCTTTCATCATTATTATCTGGTAATAACAGCAAGAATCAATACAAATTACAGATGCATTTAAAATAAAAATTTGGAGTTTCAATTGCTATGCAGCAGAAATGAATCTGACTAGTATCCATGAGGATGCAGGATCCATCCCTGGCCTTGTTCAGTGGTTTGAGGATCCAGTGTTGCCATGAATTGTGGGTATAGGTCACAGGCATGGCTCAGATCTAGTGTTGCTGTGGCATGGTGTGGGCTGGCATCTGTAGTTCCAATTTGGCCCATAGCCTGAAACTTTCATATGCCATGGCTGCAGCCCTACCAAAAAAATTTTTGAAAAGTTGATTATATATTACAGTTCCATAGAAAATTAATATTACATATATATTAGCCATTCAAAAGGTATCAGACATTGCTCTACTCTCATAAATCTGATATGAATGAAATCAAAACCCTTTCATGATTTGCCCATTACCTAAAAGAAGAGTCTTCAAAGGCAACCCAGGGTATTCTAAATATCCTTTCAGCATGTCCATGAAGTAAAAATTATTTTTATAATAGTATTGAAATATTAGTCATTCCTTCTATTCCTTTTTGTTGTCATATATGTATAGAAAATTTTTTTTCAGAGGCTATATGGACAATACATTGAAGGAAAATAGAACATAAAAATAGATATAAGAACCCAGGTCTTTTCTTTTAGCTAGACATTAAAGAGACCTGTAAAAATTGTAAAACAATACTGTATTCTCCTGAATTTTATTTTACTTTAGAAAATAGTTATTTTTATAAAAATATATTAACCATCTTAATATGTAATAAGTTTTATTTTAAATATATAAATATTAATATAAATTCTTATCAATTTCTAATGATATATATTGATAAATATAATTCAAATTATGAAAAAATATTTGATGGTCCTCAATACTTTTGAAAGCTCTAAGATTCCTGATAAAAATTTTTAAGAACTGCTAGAATAGAGAAACTTAATCACAAATAATTGATTAAAAATTCCTTACCTCAAGTGACTATTCTAGTTGATAAATAATTTTGTACAACATCACTTAAACACCCCCCCAAACACACACAAGTACTTCTTATAGCTACTAATCTAGTTGGGGAAGAAATATATGGCAGGGACAATGTTAAAGAATTATTACATTTTCACAAAAATAAATCTTATGGATTAATTTGTATCTAGTTAAATAAGAAAACTACAGTTCAGAGACAATTTTTTTACATTGCAATTGAAGTAATGAAGTCAATGCAAAGGCACAGAATTTGTGAGAAACAGTTTAAGATTTCATTCATAAAATCTTTATAAAACCTAAATAACCCTTTGGTCAAAAACTTTTCAAAGTAGAATAAATACTGGAGTAAGGGAAAATCATTCATAATATTATTTCCACAAGTCTATGAAGACTGAAAAAAAAAAGGTGACTTGGAATTTGACTTAACTTACAAGTGAGACAATTGCGTTCAGTTGGAGCCTATTTTTGTAGGAGTCAAATTGAGTATGTGTAGGGTTTACTTCTTACCAAGGACATTTGGCTAATTAATACAAGATTGACTAGAATTTAGATTCTCATAAGGTCCAAACCAGAGTTTATTCTACAACAATGTACTATGTTAGTATTCTTTTACTATCACACTTGGTTTGCTATAAATGTCACCAATCATAAATAATATTATAGAAGTGTTTACATATTTAGAAAATGTAATTCTAAAATTACATATGAATCCTAATTTTTAAAAAAATAGAGGTTATATTGAAGAATAGAATCAAAAGTATAGTAGAGAAAAAAGAAAATTGAAATTTGGGAGCCACTGGAATATTGGGTAATTTAACCAGAATCACTAATAAAATAACTCACTTTACACTTACATACTAATCAAAAGTTTGGTAGTTTTAGTTTGGTAATTTCAATGAATGGGTAGAGACTTATAGCAACACGTAGTTGAATTATTTTGAATTTTTAACGAGATTGTTGACATTTAAAATACAGTATTTCAGTTTCTAGAAATATTTTATTAAAAAAGCTAAAGATGAAAATATACAGTGGATAAGTTGTGTGTGTGAGAAATGCATGTTTTAGATAAAAAGAATGGTTGAATACAATTAATTCAGTGTTTTCAATTTTTCTAAGAGTCTATCCAAACTACTCTAATTTTAACCATTGACATTTGTAACTGATTAAAGAAAAATCTAGCTGACACAGAGAATGACAAGTCATATGGAGACATAGAATTTAACTTAGAATATCTGCATAATATAAAATTAATTGGGGTTAAGGATGGCTTAAATCTTAGATCTTGTTAATAGGTAAGATGAAAAAGAATATTAAAGTATAAACAGAGTGCAACTTGTAGCATAATACTGAAGATGAAAAATTGTTTTTTGGCCCTCATTGTATTTGAGAAAATAAAATTTTAGTGCTATTAAGCAGAATTTTTTATTTGTTGATGCATCACAGAGTAGTGTAATTTTATGTTAAAGTCACATTGAAATGCTTTTCAATTATTTTAATTTTAGTTTTACTTCTATCGATTCATATTTTAAACTTTTAATAGTAGATCCATGGCATTTTAGGCTTTTTTATTGATCTAATATAATGGAATAACTTAGTGATGTATAGTTTTCTGTGATGATCTAAAATTAAAGCGTAGTGAGTGGTCACTTTTCTTAGTTCAATTAAATAATGAGTGGATTGAGGGCAAGAGTACAAGAGGGCAACTATGAATTTGCTGATTTAGTGAATATTCAGCAAAGTAGTTCTAGAAACATATTTCAACATTTCTTACATACCTTCCTACTATCACCTGCCTCACTTGTACATATCTTATTAGACTTAGTTTATAATTGAGAGTATCTAGGTATCAAAAATTAAGATTTTCCTTAAAAGTATATAAATATAAATTTGTATTTATACTATGTATTGTCACTTGAAAATCAATGAATACCAGACAATTCAAATAGGGAATTTAGAAAACTTAGGTAGGATAATCTCATTCATATAATTTCCTGCATAAAATGAGCTCGCAAATTCATAATTAGGAAATGTTATTTTCTAAAGTAGAGTTTGGCCCTTGTGCACAACTCTCTTTGATTGAATTTTCATTGGCAACACTTCTCTGCATGATTCTAAGCGACGGACAGATTAAATATGACTTTACAGAGTGTTCATTTGCTTTTACTTCCAACTAAGATGATTACATGTAGAGTTATTCTGCTCTCACTTAAAAAATAATAAGTCAAAAAAAATGTAAAGTTTTTAGCTCTACAGGGAAAGAAATCTATCTTCCAATATAAAAAAAAGGGATAAATAATTTCATCATTTGTGAAACATTCCTGTTAATATTAATATCCCACCTTTAATTGGTTCCTCTGGACATTGACATCAACTCAACATATTCAATTTTACTGAGAACAAAACTGAATATATTCAAAGTTTCAAAGAGTGTAACTGTTAAAAGTATAGACAGGAAATTATGGTCATTAAGTTTCATACAGCTTTAGCTACTCTTGAAAGTATTTTGACATTCTGTAAATACATTAAAAAAATTGACATAAAAATTGTATGTTAGTTAAACTGTATTATTTACTTATTTTTTTAGAAAAGCATTCATCTTTGACAGGGAATAGTTTCAAAGGCAACTCACTGATGTGATTTATTATACTTATAAGTGTATGTGTGCTATACTATTTACCTGGAGTTTTTAGGGGAAAATATTCTATCCAAAGATTTTATTTTCAGACTTTAAAAATCTGAAGCCATTACAAAGGCTATTCATATTTTACTAATGTCAAGAAGTTTACCATGCTAAAGTACTGGAAATAATTTAGGTTATGTCTTAAAACCCATCTCATAAAATGACTAGAGAAGAAACCCCAAATTTAGTAAGACAACACATTACTCTAAAGGATTTTTTGGATGTTTGCATACTAAGCTAAGACCCAGTACAGTGTTTTTCTTCTTCTATAAATTTTTACATGATTGTATTTGTGATAAGGGTATAGTGACCTATGTGTTTATGCTACTGCTATACCTAATATGAATTTGTTTTACACACTTAATTCTTCTGAAGTTGAAGTCTAACTATACACACAGTCACATATATAGAGTTATAATACTTCAAATTGAAAGTGTTTTTTTTAAATATCCTCATTTGACAGTGACAGAAGTCTGTTGTTTTATAAACTGCAAAAAGATAATGTTTTAACTACTTAATATTTCACACTACTAATATACCATATTACAGAGGTTCTGTAAAATGGACCTATAGTTTCAGGTATATTACTACATAAGCTAAAACAATGAAAAATCCCTCTATGTAAATCTGGTTTGTTCCTTTTATTTTTTGTTTTGCAGATATAAATTCATGTATGTAGAATTTTTATTTTATTCATATATATTTATATCTTGATTTAGACTTACAGATTTTATTCCAAAAAGAAAATTTAAATCAGTTTTAGCAGTATCATTTTAGTTGTATTCTATTTTTTAATTACTGCTTCAATTCATGTCATTTTATAAAGCATATTGTTGGATTTAACTCTTTGAGACTGAGAATTTTTGTTACTGCATAAAACCTAGGTAATATGGTAAGTATGATTTATATGATTTATATGATTTAAGGTGTATATATAGCAAAATTTTTGTAATGTTTGAGTATAAGATTCTCAGTATCATTTTTATCTTAGGTTACAAGGTCAAAATTAAGTGAGAGTCAATATCCACTTCTAGGGAGGTTGGAGTAGTCATAGCAGGCCAATACTTCCACTGAAAGAATTAAAAGAAATCAAATACATTTACCAACTCTTGTCACTGGTCAGAATGGCCATCATTAAAAAGTCAACAAATAAAAAATGCTGAAGAGGGTGTGGAGAAAAGAATCCTCCTTCACTGTTGGTGAGAATGTAAATTGGTATAACCACTATGAAAAACAGTATAGAGGTAACTAAGAAAACTAAATACAGAATTATCACACAACCTAGCAATCCCACTCCTGGGTATATATCCAGACAAAACATTCATTCAAAAAGATGCATGCGCCACTGTGTTCATTTCAACACTATTTGCGAGAGGCAAGACATGTAAATAACTTAAAATATCCATCAACAGATGAGTGGATTAAGAAGATGTGATATATATATATATATATATACATACACATATAATGGAATACTACTCAGCCATTAAAAATGACAAAATAATGTCACTTGCAGTAATATGGATGTAACTAGAGATTCTCATACTAAGAAAGAGATAAACAAATATGATATGATATCACTTATATGTGGAATCCAAAATGTTGCAAAAATAATCCTATCTACAAAATAGAGACAGATCATGGCCATGGAGAACAGACTTGTGGTTTCTGGGTTGGGGGGAAGGTGTAGGATGGATGGATAGTTTATGGTTAGTGGCTGCACACTGCTATATTTGGAATGAATGGGCAATTGGGGTTTTACTGTACAGGGAAATGTGTATGACTGGGTCATTTTTCTGTACTATAGAAATTGAAGAAATATTGTAGATCAACTATACTTAAAAGCATAAAATTTAAAAATTACACTGTAAGGATACTTGAGAGAGATGTACATTATTACTAAGACTCTACCTTCATTTAATCTTAGATAAAGCTTCAATTGTAAAGTAAGAACTTTAAATCATACACTCCTAATTCCTCTCTTCCACATTTTGAAGCATTTTATATTTATAAAATTAATATTTCTTTTCTATGTCCACTTAACATTTAGAGTGATAAAAATACTAAATATCATTAATGTTTAAATTAATTTCATCCATTTTCTAAGATATTCTCTTTTTTTAAATAGATCCAACTTTCAATCTGTATTATATTTCTTCTAATAGAACTGTCTTTAACATTCCATCTCTGCTGGTTATAAATCCTGTTGTTAAAAAAAACCATTCAACAGAATTAGTCTTTAGGATAATGCAAAATAAAATCACAATAACAAACCACTATAAATCTTCTAGAAAGGTAAGAATGTAAAAAGATTGTATATCAGGGATGAATAAATCTGACTCCATATTACATCTGTTCCTTTTATTTTAACCTGACTTTAAACTCTGTCCTTTGCCATGTGTGCATAGTTATCCTGTCTCTGCACTTTTGCAAAAGGATGCGCCTATACCCTGAAATATACAGGGTAGACCATTCTTAGGCTATGACCTTTAAGAGTATTACATTTTTAAACAAAAAAGTTGCAAAACAGAAAATACCATTTGTTTCATTGGAGGTTTACAGGAACATCATGACCTGATCTATTTAGGTAGCTACAAGAACAAAGGATCCAACATCAAGAAAGTTGCAAAAACTAGCCATTTCCCTCACCATGCCTTTAAAAGGGGATTGCTGAAAACCTTCAGAGAGTTTGGGGCTTTTGGGGGCATGAACTACCTCTATGTTTGCATGGCCTTGCAATAAACTTTTCTCTGTTCAAAATCTCTGATGTTTCTATTGTTTGGCCTCACTGTGCATTGGGTACAAAGACTGGAATTTGGCACCAACTGTTGGGCAAAGATGTGTAGCAATTATGACACTCATTGTGGGAATGGCTGCATAAATATTTTGGAAGCCAATTTTACACTTACTTAGAAATTTAATTATTCACGTATCAAATGGCTAAGCTATTACACTCTACATATTTACTCATCATTAATGAATACATAATGTCCATTCAAAAATCTGGCTCATTGCCCATTTGGAAAAGCTGGAAACAAGCTAACAAATTATGGTTTAATCATACAATGGGATATCAGTCAGCAATGAAAAAGATTAAACCATTTTTATACAAAGATAAATCTCAAAATATTTATATTGAGTTTTTAAAAATAACTAAAAAAGGCAGCACTGCATAATTATGGAAAGTCTTTAAAATATAATCTGACTTACAGTGACAATAGCAGATCAAGTGTTGCCTCAAATAAGAAGGTAGGAGTGTGAAATGGATTATAAAGAGGTCTGGGTCACAAGCAAAATCCTTGAAGTGATGTATATGTTCACTCTCAATGTATACCAAAACTCACATAGCTATATTTTTAAAATATGTGTATATTATTATAAAATAATGCTTAAAAACAAATGCTAGTAAATAAGAAAATATGTTTCAGTAGTCTTTAATTGTAAAAATCGGGAAACTTTAAAAATGGAAAATGGAAAAAAACTAGAATAGCTAAAACAATTTTGACTTTAAAAAAGTTGCATAGCCCCTGATGTGCAATTACCAAGACTGTGTCATGTTGGCAAGAGCACAGACACATGAAATAAAGAGTACAAAGTAACTCATTCATAGTCAATTGATTTTTGATGAAGGTCAAGGAAATTAAATTTAAAAATGATCTTCTCAAAAAAGAGTCTTGAAATGTTTTTTATATCCATTAAAGAAAACAAAATAATCTCCATTCATATCTCACGCTGAGGGCAGGGTGACCTCCAAATGAATAATATCTAAATGTAAACCTACAACTATAAATTAACTAAATTAATAGATGGGAGACAATTTTTTTTTACCTGTCTGGGAAAGTGTTTTTATACAGAACAAAATCACGTTGAACTTCACAAAAATAATACATGTATATATATATATATATACATATATTTGAGAACATAGTTAAAAATGAAAATATTTTAAATGCATATGTTAAATTAAATAAATAATAGTGTAAACAAAAGTAATAAAAATATTTGGATACTTCATAAAATAAGGTATATAAGTGAAAAATATATTCATAAAATTGAGTTATCTTCAGTATTCACTAAAGAAATGTTGGTTAAAGGCAAAAATTGAGAATCTCAATATATCTGATAATTTTTTTTTCTTTTTAGGGCTGAACCTGAAGCATATGGAAGATCCTGGGCTAGTGCTCAAACCACAGCTGCAGATGCTAGCCTACACCACAACCATGACACCACCAGATGTGAGCCACATCTGCAAACTGTGCTGTTTAAGCTACCTACCCTTAAGCTCAGACTTCTAGCCTCCAGAATTGTGAGACAATAAATTTTGCTTGTTTAAAATAACCCAGTCTGCAGTACTTTGTTTTGGACAACCTAACATATGAATACACATTGCAGAATTATGTTCCTGACAAAAAGAAATGTTCTACTACAAAAACTGCTTTCTGCCAATACCCAATTTTTGGACTGCTGCACCTGAGAAAGTAATTAAAACAGAGTATTTCCATTCCACTGACTTGAGGGAACAAATATTGTTTTGGAGGCTGAGTGAGATCAAATTTGAAGAGCAACTACAAAAGTGAAGGAATCTATAATGATACAAAGCTCCAAAAATCTTTATAGGTGTCATCCTGATTCTTTGGCTTAATATTAAACTACATATGTGAAAAGTGAAATTTCAAAAAGCCTAGAAAGAAATCAATGCTGAAGAGATATAAATAAAACAATTTTCGAAATCATGCAGGAATGGAAGATGTTTCATTTCTGTCTAACCAAAGAAGAGACAACTTGCTAAATACTCAAGGCAACTACCATAGACCACAGAAAGCCAGTCATTAATATTAGGACTTAAATAGCTTTGAAGTAATGTCTGTCAAGATACATCTTATCAAACCTTAATATAAATGTTGAAAGGATAACATGATTTCCAAGTAACTAATGTTTTTGTCAATAGTAACTTCAACATGTAGGAAAGGAAGAAGCTACTATCCAAGTATACAAAAATACAATATTAAAAATAATTGCATTGAGAATTCCTGCCATGCCTCAGTGGGTTAAGAATCCAACTGCAGCAGCTCAGGTTGCGGAGGGGCAGGTTCAATCCCTGCTCAGTACCGTGGGTTAAAATATCTGGTGTAGCTGTAGCCAGAGCTGTGGTTTGGATTCAATCCCTGGCCCAGGAAATTCCTAATGCCAAGGGTAGGACCATAAAATGGAAAGAAAAAAAAAAAAAAAAGAAAGAAAGAAACAAAATCAAATTGAATACATTCATCTAAGAAGAATGAAACAATATGTTCACATAAAGACTTTGTCACAAATGTCCATGACAATTTTATCCACAAGTGCCAAACAGGAAACAACCCAAGTGCCTATGAAAAACTGAATGAATAGAAAATATTTTAGTATCCATACAATAGAATATCAGGAATAACACAGAATTAACACACAAAGATGAGTCCCAAAATAATTACGTTGATCACTTTTTCATCTAACTACCAATTCCTATGTCTTCTTTTGTAAAGAGTAGGTTCAAATATTTGCCAATTTGTTTTTTCCTTCTCATTAATATTTTTAAAGTAATTCTTTATAATTTTTGGACCTTGTAATTTATCAGAAGGACACTGAGTCAATGCAAATACTGTATGATTCCATCAAAAAAAAATATCTAGAAATAACAACTGATTCTCTACCAACAGAAGTTGATTAGTGAATTTCTTCAAGAATATTCAGTATGGAGTTCCCGTCGTGGCGCAGTGGTTAACAAATCCGACTAGGAACCATGAGGTTGCGGGTTCGGTCCCTGCCCTTGCTCAGTGGGTTAAGGATCCGGCATTGCCATGAGCTGTGGTGTAGGTCACAGATGCGGCTCGGATCCTGCGTTGCTGTGGCTTTGGTGTAGGCCAGCAGCTACAGCTCCGATTGGACCCCTAGCCTGGGAACCTCCATATGCCGCGGGAGCAGCCCAAGAAATGGCAAAAAGACTAAATAAATAAATAAATGAAATACTCTCTCCTTTAGAAATAGGACTTCCCCAGATTAAAAAAAAAAAAAAGAATATTCAGTATGTGCATTGATTATTTGTACACTTATCTGGAGAAAGGTATTACTGATCTCCCTTGATACTTCATATCTAAAGATTTTCTCCTAAGAAGATGAAGGTGAGAAAATACCAGTCACACCAACAGTTGTGTGCTAAATAATTTAATTTCACTATTCTAGAGGTTGTATATTGGTATATCCCGATTTTATTTTGCACTTCTCTAAGTGCAATTTTTTTTGTCTTTTTGTCTTTTTCCAGGGCTGCCCATGGCATATGGAGGGTCTAATCGGAGGTGTAGCCGCCAGCCTATGCCAGAGCCACAGCAACACAGGATGCGAGCCGCGTCTGTGACCTACACCACGGCTCACAGAAATGCCAGATCCTTAACCCACTGAGCGATGCCAGGGATTGAACCCACAACCTCATGGCTCCTAGTCATATTCGTTAACCACTGAGCCATGATGGGAACTCCTCTAACTGCAAATTATATTCAGCAGCTTTCTACAGTATTATTTGTCATTGAGGTATTGCTTGGTGGTATTTGATAAAAATACATTTGGAGCTTCCATCTTAGTAATCCAGGGGAAAAAATTGTGGTTTAAGTCTAAATCATATAAAACATTTGTGATAAATATTAGAAGAGAATTCACTGAATTTGATATGAAGGGATTACAGAAAATCAACCTGGCCAAAAGCTAGTCCTCTTTTTAAAGCATTAATAAAATTGATATATTTCTACAAGGCTAAAAAGGAAAAAGGAGCGGGGGAGGAAGGCACTATTAGCATCCCAAATTAAAGAAGGAAGAAAAAAGGATGATAATGTCATGGAAATAAAAAGGATGATGAAGTTCTATGGGAATTCCTGTTGTGGCTCAGTGGTAATAAACCTTACTATTATCCATGAGGATGTGGATTCAAACCTTGGTCTTCCTCAGTGGATAAAGGATCCAGCATTGCTGTGAGCTGCGGTATAGGTCACAGATGCAGTTTGGATCTGGCATTGCTGTGGCTGTGATATAGACCAGCAACTGCAGTTCTGATTCGTCCCTTAATCCTGGATCTTCCATATGCTGCATGCAGCCCTAACTAAAAAAATTCTATGAAATATTCTATGCTTACAAATTTGATATCTTATACGAAATGGAAAAATTCCTTAAAAACACAAACTACCAATATTCACACAATGAGAAACAGGTAACATGAATAGATGTATATCCATTAAAGACTAAGTCATTTGTTACCTTCCAAAAAATAAACACCAGGCCCAGGTGGTTTCACTAGTGAATTGCACTAAACATTAAATGAAAAATTATACTAATTCTTCACTGTCTCTTTCAGAAAATATAAAAAGAAGTAACATTTTCTTTGAACATATGAGACCAGCATTGCCCTAACATCAAAATTAAAGACATCACTGAAAATAGAAACAACAAACCAATATCTCTTATTGAGTACAGATGCCAAAATCCTCAACAAAATACTAGCAAATTAAATTGAACAATTATAAGAAGAACTGTATATCATCACCAAGTTTGTACGTCTGGTTGAAGTTTCAATTATTAGTCAATGTATTCCAACTCATCCTTAGGCAAAGCTGTCCTTTCTCACCACAACGCTTCAACATCATACTGGAAATCATCTTTGGTACAAAGTACAATAAAAGGAAATAAATACATACAGTTAAAAAAAGGAGGAATTAGGAGTTCCCATCATGGCTCAGCAGTTAAAAGAACCCAACTAGGATCCATGAGGATGCGAGTTTGATCCCTGGCCTTGCTCAATGGGTTAAAGATCCAGCATTGCCTTGAGCTGTGGTGTAGGTTGCAGACGCAGCTCAGATCTGGCATTGCTATGGCTGTGGTGTAGGCCGGTGGCTACAGCTCCGATTAGACCTCTAGCCTGGGAACCTCCATATGCTGTGGGTATTGGCCTAAAAAGCAAAAAAGTAAAAAAAGGAAGAATTACTTCTCCTTGTAGATGCTAATATTGTCTGAAAAGAAAATCACAAGGAATTAACTAATAAAACATAATAATCAATGAGTAGAGCAAGGTCACATGACATGGTTAATTTGCAAAAGTCAATCACCATCCTATATATTAGAAATGAAAAGTTGGAGTTGGAAATTAAAGCGACAAATACTACCATTTGCAAAAATACAGCACCAAATTAACTAGTTATAGGCATATATCTAAAAAAATACAGAATATGCATAAAAATATAAAACATTGATTTACTTCACTCAGTATGAGAGTCTCTAGTTCTATCCATGTTGCTGAAAACGGCATTATTTTGTTCATTTTTATGGCTGAGTAGTATTCCATTGTGTATATATAATACATATTTCTAATCCAATTATCTATAGATAGACATTTGAGTTGTTTCCATGTCTTGGCTATAAATCACGGACTTGAAGAATATTCTTGTGGTTGCCAAGGGGAGGGTGTGGGATGGATTGGGAGCTTGGGGTTAATAGATGCAGACTATTGCCTTTGGAATGGAGTAGCAATGAGATCCTGCTGGGTAGCGCTGGGAACTATGGCTAGTCACTCATGATGGAACATGATAACGTGAGAAAAAAGAATGTATACATATATGTGTAACTGGGTCATCATGCTGTACAGTAGGAAAAAAAATAATGTATTGGGGAAATAAAAAAAAAAACTGAGAAAAATTAAAATGAAGATCTACATAAATGGAAAGATAATCTATGTTCAGGATTCAGAAGATATACTTTTGTTAAATGTCAATTCTACCCACTTGATCTATATATTTAAAAGCAATCTTAGTCAAATCTCAGTAAGCTATTTTGTGGATGTTGACAAATAGATTCTAAATTTATCTGAGAAGGCAAAGTCCTAGAATAGTCAACACCAAACTAAAGAAGAAAAACAAATTTTTTTTCCCATTTAAAGATTTTATTATTTTTATTTAAAAAAATTTTTTTTTGGTCCTTGTGGGGGTTCTTTTGGTAATGATTTTATCATTTTTTTCCATTACAGCTGATTTACAGTGTTCTGCCAATTTTCTGCTGCACAGCAGGTTTACCCAGTCACTCAGACATGTACACATTCTTTTTTCTCATATTATTATGCTCCATCACCAACGACCAGACATAGTTCCCAGTGCTATACAGCAGGATCCCATTGTTTATCCATTCCAAAAGCTATAGTTTGCATCTATTAACCCTAAATTCCCTGTCCTTCCTACTCCCTCCCCTCCCCCTTGGCAACCACAAGTATGTTCTGCATGTCCATGATTTTCTTTTCTGTGGAAAGTTTCATTTGTTCCCTATATTAGATTCCAGATATAAGCCAAATCATGTGACTTACTTCACTTAGTATGAGAGTCTCTGTAATCAATACAGCATTATCTTAGCAAAAAATAGACACATTGGTTGAATAGGCAATGCATAATTGTCAATTGATCTTTGAAAAGAAATCAAAGCAAGTCGGTAAAAAAAAAAATTGATAGTCTTTTATTTTTTTCTATTTTTTATTTTTTTGTCTTTTTGCTTTTCTTGGGCCGCTCCTGCGGCATATGGAGGTTCCCAGGCTAGGGGTCTAATCGGAGCTGTGGCCGCCAGCCTACGCCAGAGCCACAGCAACGCAGGATCCGAGCCGCGTCTGCAACCTACATCCCAGCTCACGGCAACGCCGGATCATTAACCCACTGAGCAAGGCCAGGGACCGAACCCGCAACCTCATGGTTCCTAGTCGGATTCGTTAACCACTGCGCCACGAGGGGAACTCCGTAAAAATTGATAGTCTTTTAAATCAATAGTACTGAAACAAATGGATATGCATATGTAAAAAAAAATACATCTGGACATACAGTTTTCATAAAAATTCTCAATAGCTCTTAGACCTAAGTGTAAAAGTTGCACTATTTCTCAAGTAAATACAAGGTAAATACATATGACTTTTATTTTAGTGGGGAGTATTAAAATAAAACACTGATAGCATGATCCATCAAAAAAAACCTGATATCTGACTTTATTAAAATTTAAAATTTCTCTGTAAAAGGTAGGACTAAGAGAATTAAAAAAAAAACTGACAAAAATATTTTCAAATGCATATCTGAAATTAAAAAAACTAGTATCTAAAATATAAAAAAT
This sequence comes from Phacochoerus africanus, assembly GCF_016906955.1. NCBI lineage: Eukaryota > Metazoa > Chordata > Mammalia > Artiodactyla > Suidae > Phacochoerus > Phacochoerus africanus. Next base: position 266,550,235 of record NC_062544.1, read on the forward strand.
AAACATTAAGAAGACAAACAGGTGAATTTAAAAATGAACAAAATATCTGAACAGACATTGCGGAAGAAAATATACAGCTCCCAAAGAAGCATGCATATGAAAAGATGCTCAACCTCACCATCTTCTGTTGTTATAAAAGTGCAAATTAAAGTCACAGTGAGATACCATTGCATACCTATCAGAATGACTAAAATCCAAAGGCTCATGAAAATAAAACTTGACAATGACACAGAACACAGGAAGTCTCACTTTTTACTAGAGGAAATGCAAGTGGTACAATCATATTGAAACACATTTAAGCTGTTTCTTATAAAAGTAAATACAGTTTTACCATATAATCCAGTAATAAAGGTTCAGAGGTATTCACCCAACTAAATTTAGGCCTTATGTCCACAAAAAAGCTGCACACAGATGTTTAGAGCAGGTCATTCATAATCATCACAAACTGAAAGTAACCGTGATGCACATCAGTGTGTGAACAGATAAAAAATTGCAGTTCACCCACACAATGATTATTCTATGATAAAATGAAAATGCTATCATACTATGCAAAGACATAAATAAAACTTAAATGCATATTCCTAAGTGAGAAAAGCCAGTCTGAAAAAGCTGCGGAGTATATGATTTCATTTATATGCGTTTATAAAAAAAAAAGCATGAAAATAGTAGACACCAGTGCTTTCTTCCAATTCAGAGGGAACAGATATCTGAAGCATAGGAAATTTGTAAGGCGGAGTATTTTTATAAGGCAAGTATTTTTACTTGGTATGGTACTATAATGAATTCAGAACAGTAAGCTTTTGTCAAAACCTAAAGAACTCCACAGCCCAAAGAGCAACCTTAACAAATGCAAATTTTTTAAAAGTCATTTAAAGTTTAGAGATTTCAAGATTGAATAAGGAATGTGACAAAATAATCTAAATGAATAACAAGTGAATAAAACAACTTCAACTAAGTGGGTAGGGTTATAAAGTAATAATTCAACCAACTTGGGAAATGGAGTCTACAAAGACTAAAAAAAAAAAAGTGTCATATAGACTGTTTATAGCTAGATATATATGACAGTCTGTAGCAATAAGCGTAGCTCACACCCGAACCTTGGTTTCTAATACCATTCTCCTGAAAAAGGAACCAGAGATACTTGGAACAACTGATGAATCCAGGTCTGAGGCAGGAAGTGTCTCAGGGTACAACAGAGGATCCCAGGAACCAACTAAAAGAACTCTTGATGGTCCAATACTTGCATAAAATCATTTAAGAGATTTTCATTCCTGGCTCCCCATAGGGTTTGGAAGACACCCCTCTACTAACAACAGGTAAAATCTTGAACACAATGAAAAATTGAAACATCAGATTTTCTTGGATCAGTGAGTAAGAGAAGGAAGAACACAGGGCCGACCTCTTTACCCAGGACTGGAAGGAGAGGTGAACACAGGGAGCCAGGGAGCTATGACTTACCCATGAGGAGACCCAGGACAGGGAAAAGGCCCTGGGAACCAGAGCTAGGGGAGGAAAACTGGACTGAAATTGATGAAATGCTGGAGGCCCAGTGTGGACATATCTGAAAGTTACAGACTCCAGTTGGACCAAGACAGGAGGGCTCTGCATTATTCCAAGATTCTTCTCCGGGGGTTTAATCAGTTTCCCACAATAAACAGCAGAGGGAAAAAAAATCCCCTCCTGCTCTTGCAGGGAGAGTAGAAAGCGAACTATTCTGAAACAACCTAGAGTATCTATTTTTCAAGGCATGCCCTCAGGGGGAACTAGTTAATCAGTCTAACCTCTTGGGGTATTATCAGAGCCTAATTGATTCAGGGGAATGGAAATACCCAACTCCTGTCCTACCTAAATGGGGTGGGGGAAAAAAAAAAAAAAAACACAGGCAAACCTAGGAAATACTTGTGAAGTTCACAGTCCAGATATCAAGACTAAGATCTAACCATGGGATGATGCAATGCTTCCCCTCCCTGCACACTTTGCCATCATATTCCTCAGACTGACTTACAGTAGTTCCTTTTACCTAGTATACTATGTCCAATTGTCAATAAAAAAATCGCAAGTCTACCACAAGATAAAAACACAATTTGTAGACAGGGAGAGAGAGAGAAGGCAGGCAGATACTATTAGAACCTGACAGGACAGAGAGGTTGGAATTATCAGTGCAGGGATTTAAGAAAACTTAACAAGAATCCATGTTAATGTAAATATATTATGGAATAAATAAATAAATGGAATGTATGAAACAAATCTTCTGTGCAGGAGAATTCCAAATGTTGCCTGTAGATATTCTATCCTTAGAGAGTGATGCATAACTTCCTATTCCTGCAGTGTAGACTGCACATCCTGACTTCTTTATACAGAAGGAGAGCCATGTATGGAAAGTTAATGTAGAAACTTAAGAACTTCCTCATCCAGGTGATTGAAGCCAACATCAGCAGTGAAAGTAATTTTTATAGTCGGTACTCAATGTGATGTAATAAGAATTATATTTTACTTTGTCTTCCTTCTAAAACCATTGCTATGGTCTAATTATGAGAAAAACAGACATATCATAATTGAGAAGCATTCTGCAAAATATTTGACCCATAGTTCTCATAACTGTCAATGTTATAAAATACAAGGAATGTTTGAAACACTGTCAAATGCAAGAGTAGCCCTCAAGATGTGGCAACTAAATGTAATAGAGTGTCTTGGATGAGATTCTGGAACAAATTGGGTTTTAGGGAAAAATATAGAACTTTGAATAAAGTGCAGTATTTAATTAAAAATAGTATATCAACACGGGTTCATTAACCATGACAAATATGCTCTGCTAAGGTAAGATATTAATAATAGGAAAAATTGGGTGTGGGGTACCCAAGGAACTCTCTGTACTATATTCTGAATAATTTTGTAAATCTAAAACTTCTAAAATAAAAACTATATATATTACAAATATATAATTTAACTATTTGTATTGAGAATACAATGGTATGTATAGTGCATATATAAAAAAAGCTTTTTTCTGCAACTTTGTCATTTTAGCATTTCCTATCAAGCAAATGTTTCTTAATGTCTTCCTTAACCTTGAATTGTTGATGGTTTTCTCTTTGTTTCTATTGCTTACTAAACAATCTTGACCTGTCTTTATTATATCTAATATATCCACAAAATGCAGTTATTCAGTTATTAATCATGCCCATTAATTCTTCTAAGAGATAAAACATTAAGTGAAAATACATTTAATAAGGACAGTGATTCACAGTGTTCCAAAGATGCCATTAAGATAACAAATAATGCATGTCTCTTTGAAGAGATGAAAAGGAAATTACTAAAAAAAAAAAAAAAGTCTATATTAGTTTTGGCTTTGAACACCGTTTAAACCACAATGTTTTAACTTTCTCTAAAAGCTTCATATTTATAACATAACTATTACTTTAATCAATTATGTTGCACTTCCTTCCGAGTGATAATTACAATAATTGGTACTCATATTACTATTGAAAACTCATTAAACTTTAATACTGAAAGGTGAGGTATTTTTAAAATTTTAAAAACTTGTATTTTAAAGTTATATATAGATAACTTTAATAATTGTATAGATATGTAAGGCCACAAGATGACTGGGGATATTGTATACATTAAAAGAGAAAGAAATCATTTGTGGGACTTATTGTATCATAGCTCCATAATGCAGAGGTATTTAAAGTAATTCAACTTTTTTTTCTTTCTGTCTTTTGTCCTTTTAGGGCCACACTCATGGCATATGGAGGTTCCTAGGCTAGGGGGTCTAATTGGAGCTGTAGTCGCCGACCTACACCACAGGCACAGCAATGCCAGATCCGAGCTGCATCTGTGGCCTACACCACAGCTCATGGCAATGCCAGACCCTCAACCCACTGAGCAAGGCCAGAGATCCAACCCGCTACCTCATGGTTCCTAGTCAGATTCGTTTCCTCTGCGCCACGGTGGGAACTCCAAAAGTAATTACACTCATTTTTGAGTTGTTTTTCTGATGTTTTAGGTGTACTGCATGTGAGACCATTAACTTATAAATTATTTTTGTAATCCTCTGAAAGAAATCATAAAATGAAAATTAAAACTGAAAAACATAACTTTAAATAGACTTTAAAAAAAAAGTAGAAATGAGACCAAAAACAACAGCAACAACACCACCACCAGTATTTGGGAGCTCCTGAAAAGTGTGGTCTCATGGAGAAGAAAGAGTAGGTCCTAGTGGACTGTAAGGTAGAGCACACACATGTTACACTCTTCTTTGTACTTCACACTTTTTTCCTCTGTTTTGTCCTACTGGACTGATTTCTATACATGCTGGATATATTTTTGTCCTTTGTTCATTCCCTCACTAAACAAATAGCATCCACAGGTCTTGCCAAGTACCAGCTATCTTTGTAGGCACACATTATCCCTGTCCTCAGGTAAATTTCTACTGATATCCATTCCAGATGCTTTGAAGGATCATAATTTTCCTTTTCTTCCAAGATTTTGGGTGAGATGTATGTCATTACTGAAACTTTTTGGCTTTGGGGTAGACCAGAAATTCTGGTCTGAGTGGTAACTAGAAATGGTTCCCAAATACTCTAGATGATCTCCGTTAACCGCTTTTTCACAGGTCATGGACCTTTTCCACAGGAGCCTCAATAAAAACTGGCTATTTTATAATTCAGATTCATGTACTTTAAACACTCACTCAGACACAAAGCTATGCAGATCACAGTGTTAACTATTTAAACACGAATCAGTGCTGTATTAATTGTAAAAATAAAACTAGTAAACATACATGTAAAACGACTGGGGTGAACTCTATCTAATTTGCTGAGATAGATCCTGATGGAAAATCTTATAAAAAAATAAAAAAGAATGTATGCGTATGTATGACTGAGTCACTTTGCTGTATAGCAGAAATTGGCAGGACACTACACATCAACCACAGGTGAATAATAAAAAAAAAGGACGAGGATAATAGCATTTTGATAATGAAGGATGAGACGTGAAAAATTAATAGGCAAATCTAAGCGTTTTATGTTGTGTACTATGAGGTCTACTTTCCAAAAAATTATAACAGAAGAGTAAGAATAAAGTTCATATTTTCAAACTTCACTCCTTTCTTCAAACTTCAGAGTTAAAGCAACCCACATTTCTATGGGAATGTTCAGGTAGAAAGGGTACCTGGATGGATTCTGCTCCGGTGGGAAGGACTCCCTAATCTCCTCCAGCACCACATCTGCTGGATTTACTCCTTTCTACTGAGGGGAGGAAATGAGAACACCAGGCTTACTATTTCACCCATTTGCATTCCAATCATTGAAATAATAATAGCTCTATGATTTCTAGAGAAGAGAAGGTGCTTTAAAACAAGGGCATTCTCTCCAAAGTTAATAGTTGCCACTATAAAAACTAAGGACAGTCCTTCCTGGATTCACTGTTTCAGACAACTGTTATTAGTTGAGTCAAAACTTTAAATGGCTTTTGTTGTAAGATAAAAAACTGGTATACAGCATTCATGAGAGGGATGGTCTGAGAATGGTTTATTGTGACAATGCAATCACTTCTAGGTATTACATTTCAGGATGAAAACTATAAATCATTCACCTTGCCAGAGTGAATTCTGACTTATTCCTGTGGTCAACACGGGTACAGACATCAAGGGCAAATGAGTCACAATAACTTGATGAAAAAAAGCCCTTAAGCATTAATCACATATTTTTCACCTGTTGCATGAATGCATTGTTTTTTCTATCAATTGTTTAATTAAATACTACCCATAATGGTCTTTTTGTCATGCGATATATGTTATTTCATTATGTAATATACATTGATATATGAAAACCAGCAATATATATCAAGATTATAACATTATAAAAAGTATGTTTTATCATTAAAATCATTTTGATTGCATCTATAATTGATAAACATGCCAATTATAACTGTGTCCCTTATAAGATGGAAATGATTTGTTTTTGCTTACTTTTATAGTACAGTGTATAGTTAAACTTGTTATGAAAATAATACAAATAACTACATAGTTTGTTTTAGAGCTGAACTTCATGTTTATTCAATTACAGACACCTCATGTTCTACAGAAAGTACAAATTTTTTTTTTTTTAATGGATGTACCATGCATATGGAAGTTTCCAGGCCAGGGATTGAATCTGTGCCAAAACTGTGACTTACGCTGCAGCTGCAGCAATGCTGCATCCTTCAATCTACTGAGTTAGCTGAGAATCAAACCTGAGCCACTGCAGTCCGGTTCTTAATCCACTGCACCACAGCAGGAACTCCATTTCTCAACTTTCAGTGTGCATTATGAACCACATGGGATCCTCTTAAAAAGCAAATTCTGATTCAGTGAGTAGACAGGAGGGGAAGATTTTTATTTAAACTCCCATGTGATACAAGGGCTTCCCATTCTTCATATCACAGTTTAAGTAGCAAATAATACAAGGATAAATTTGTGTATATCAATAAATAAAATATGAAGTAAAATATTTTCAGCAGTGAGTGGTTACAATATAATTTTTGCCTAAATGAAACATGAGATTATTACATTATATGGTTCTCTTTTGTCTATGCCTTTTTTTCCCCTCCCACTTTTTTTTTTATTTCCCTTTTAAATAAATATCTCAACTACACAAACTTTCATTAATGGCTCATGCTGACTTCAAAATCAGCAGTGTGGCTCAAAACAAGAGCACCTTTTCCAATAATGTGTTGCTTCTGAGAAATGTTTTCTCCTGTTGCCATTTTCTCAATCCTTCTCACTTACAACTTCCTACATCAGGACAAGAATCTGAAAATGCATTCTCAGCTTTACTCATTGGAAAACAGAAGCAGTGGCAAAGATGAGTGTCAAGGACCAGAAGAATTAAAGGCCACATGTGTTCCCTTCACTCCTTTACTTATTTTTTGGAAAATATTAAACTTTAAATATTTGCTGTCATTCAACTTTCCTTCAATTACTACAAGGCAACTAAAATGTTTATTAAAAAACAGCAGCTCAACAGCTGAAGCTTCTCCATTTAGAGGCCCTTAATAGATAATTCAGGAGTGCTGATTATACGTTGTTGCTGTTTCGGGAGATTAAAAAAAAAAATCCTTAAAATTACATCTATTAAAATTTAATTAAATTTTATAAGATGTAATTTTAAGGTGTTTTTATATATATAAGGAGTTTTATTATATTTCTATAATAAATATCGTAAAATATAACAACATATAGATGATATTTTTATGTAATTCTCTTTTTGTCTGAATTGTTTGCCTAATAATAACCACCACCTGGAGACCTCACAGCAATGGAATCCCAGGTCAGCAGCTGCAAAAGCAACAGCAGCAGCTGTAATCCAGTTTTCAGAGGAGTTGAAGGCATCCTTCATAAGTATATTTAAATTTGATGTAAATACAGATTATCCTAACCAGATTTCAACTTTTATAGGGTAGTCAAAAAGATGATAGCATAAAAAGAGTTACATTTATTAAATTTGAAAGCAATGACTCTTTTGTTTTGCCATTGTGTCCAAATGTATAGGCTTGGTTAAATTTGGAAACATAAAAATTTGAAATCTAGGGAGGTGTACTCATAATAAGACTTATTAAAATAATATTCATATATATGAAGGAATTTTAATCATAACCTGTTTTATAAATTGACTTAGTGACAAAGCTAGTAACTAATACTGTATACTTTGCATTTGAAAAAGGAACTTAGGGACTCCACATTTTGAAAGCGCCACTTTTACTTTCAACTAACTTTAATATGCAGAGAAACTTGTTTTCAGAATCTTCATAAGAAATCAGATTATTTTACAACTGTGTTAATTGGACTTTTTAATCAATAAAAAAGATATTGTTTTCATGCCAATATATCATTATAATGAATGTAAGGAAATATATTATTCACTCAATCTATGATAACCAGTGCAAATAATTGAAAAGATTAGAAATATGAGCAAATCTATTAATTCATAAGCCCTATATTTTAATCTCTACTTCTATCCCATTTTAAGTCCAAGAACTATCAAATTTAATTCTGTTTTTGATTTCAATAACTGAGTTTCACCTTAAGTGTGATTATTAGAAAAAAATGTATTGAAATAAATTTCAACATATTACATTGTATTGACCTATAAACAATTTGGAATAATGTATATTGTTTTGGTAGTGGTTAACTGTAGAACTAACTGACCTAGAGCCCTTTGAAATAAAATACTATACGTCTCCATTATTCTCATCATCTCACATGTAAGTTACCTGTATTTTATCTATATTTGTCAAATTAATGAGAGGATTAATAAGTGAATGATTATCAATAATGAAGCTGGTTATATGCTTATTTTGTCTGGCAACCATTTCAGGTCAGTATTTTTCATGTAATTGAATATAATTTTCTCTTACCTCAGTCTTAGAAAATTTTCATGGTTAATTTGTTGTTTTGCTTTTGCTTTTTTTTTTCTTTTTAGGGCTGCACTTGCAGCATACAGTAGTTCCTGGGCTAGGGAGTCTAATCAGAGCTACAGCTGCTGGACTGCACCACAGGCACAGCAACACTGGATCTGAGCCACATCTGCAACCTACACCACAGCTTGAAGCAACGCCAGATATTCAACCCACTGAGAAATGCCAGCGATTGAACCTGCATCCTCCTGGACACTATATTGGGTTCCTAACCCACTGAACCACAATGGGAATGCCTCATGGTTGATTTAGAGTATTTTAGAAAATTTTATGGCATTTCATCTTTCTTAAATGTAAATTTGCTTTTTAGGCTTAAGGTTAAAGAATGCCACATGATACAGTAAAGCGGTTCCTTAAAAAACTAAATATGGAACTACCATGTGATCTAGCAAACCCACTCCTGGGCATATATTTAGAGAAAACCATAATTCAAAAGGTTATATGCACCACAATGTTCATTGCAACACTATTTATAACAGACGAGACATGGAAGCAACCTAAATGTCCAGCACAGAGAAATGTATAAAAAAGATGTGGTACATATATACAATAGAATACTACTCATCCATGATAATAAATGAAAAAATGCAATTTTCAGCAACATGGATGGAGCTAGATTTTCATACTAAGTGAACTAAGTCAGATTGTGAAAGATCATGTGATATCATTTATTGGTGGAATCTAATAAAAATGATTCAAAAAAACAGAAACAGACTCACAGATTTCAAAAGCAATCTTATGGTTACCATAGGTGAAAACATGGTGAGTGAAGGGAGGAATTGGGAGGATGGGAATAACATATACATGTTACTGTATGAAATAGATAATTAACAAGAACCTACTTTATAGCTCAGGGAAATCTACCCAGGAGTTTGTAATAACCTATATGGGTATTCACTTTGCATATTCCCGAAACTAATACAACACTGTAGGTCAACTATAATTTATAAAAATTAAAAAAAAATTGCTTTATATTACTCAGTCACATAATATATTTGTTATAACATTGGATTAGACATAAGCATCTATGATAATTTTGTTTTGAAAAAAAGTAATATGAAAATCAGTTAATGTCTGTAATTCTTGTCAGAGTTTTACTGTTAAGGTATTTCAGGAGTCATCACTTACTCATAGGAAAATGTTTACTTTAAGAAAAGTAGTCTGAGAAACTAAGATTGACTTTAGCCATGAAATTAAGGAGCTTTATAATATATCATGAAATTTGACAAAAATCAAAAACATGGTGGAGTCTTTTAAAGGCCACAAGAGGTTAGATCCTTTCCTGAACACGAAGATGTTACAGTATCGTGTTTGGAGGGTACAAGGTCTAAGTCAACCATGTCTTTGAAAAATTATCTGCCATTCACTAATTTTGTGAATGAATTTGAATTTTTTAAATTCAAGTGAAATTTTTATTTCATTTACCTCATGCATTTATTATATAGCATTTAGCAGTTTACTGCTCCAGCATTTAAGATAAAATGCTGGAATAAAATCAGTAGTGAGAAATCTGGTGTCAACAGTGAAGATATAGTACTGCATTATTTATTCATTCATTATTTGTTTACATTTTAAAATTTTTCCTTTATAATTTATTTTTCACAAAGTTATAAAGACAATATAAGAAGCATCAGAGGAATGTTTTAATTTTGAATTTAAAATGTTGGGATTTAAGTAACATTTTTAATAAATAAATAAATTTATAGAATTTATTTTAATGTTTCTTTTTTTAAATGATTTTTTATTTTTTCCATTATAGTTGGTCTACAGTGCTCTGACACTCTCCACTGTACAGCAAAGTGACCCAGCCACACATATACACACATTCTAAGATTTATTTTAAAATTTATGAAATTATTAAATTTGGGAAAACATAAAATTTTGTTCATAAATTTAATTTCCCTAATTGGGCAATTTTTTTTCTAATTAACTTTTTCCTTACGGTCTAAAATTCAATTTTAAGCTATGATCTGTTTATAACTGTTTGCCAGATAGAGATACTAAGTTTTTGCATCTACAGAGTAATTAGTTTATAGGCCCATCTCCTTTAAGTAATATATCCTATCACGGAGGAAAAACGGAAAACATTTGCTGATACTGTAACCATTTCCAGAGGAAACATTCAAAAAACAAATAACTATCAGGTACTCATTTCATGAAAATAGGAATGTATGAGTATGAAAGTATTAATATGAGCAGATGTGTGTTAAACATTTCCATGGGTTAGTGGTTAGAGCAACTGAAAAAACTAGAAATTATTATTTTTCATCCTGTAGAATAACATGTTTCACAGATAGAAGTTTTTATTTTTCTTTAGCACATGTCTGACATTTTACACATATATACTAGCTTTGCAATTTCAATATATTTAGGGTTCATAATTTATTTTTCTTGCTACTTGTTATATGAGAAATAGTTAACTCCTTATGTGACAAACAAAACCAAAATATATATCAAACAAAACAGGCCTTGAATGTCTTCTCATTTTTTTTTTAATCCTAAAATTTCAGAAAAAGATAACTTTTGGTTTTTTTTTTTGCTATGTAATTTGAGTCGATAAAAATTGGTACTACAGAGTAATTGCACAGTTCCATATTCTCAACCATTCAAAACAGAAGCAAACATACAGGGCATGTAATACAGGTGTAAATTAAATCTATTTTTACATTTTGGTGCTTAGCAATTTACTTAATGCTATTTAACCATGGCATAAGGTGCAAACTGTACTAATAAATTAGAGGCCTAAGGAATGTGCTTCAGATGTTAGTCTAAAATTTATGCCCCTGATAGACATTATTTTCTGCATTATTGAGCAGTAATTATCTTGCTTCACAAATCACCACAAAATTTTAAAGTTTTAGTTCCATCTGAAGTAGCTTTTGATTATCATAACTACAAGATGCTAAATTGCATGGCATATTGCATTTGTTAAGAAAACAGAAGCTGATCATTCCATCAATCCAGAATTAGATGAGTCTATACAGATAGTTTCTGTGTTAGGAATATGAAGGTACAGATATATTTGTATATTTATGAAACCATGTTAAAAGCATGCCACATTATTTTTATTCTTCTTCTAACCATATGAATAATCAGTGAAACTACATTTTAACTTGGCTGATAACTGTTAGTGCTCGCACAGAACATTATGATTTCACTAAGTTTTAAATATATGTAGCATTTATTTACCTTTAAGTTGGATCTTATTAAAAATAAAACATACTTATTAGGTAATGCTATTGAAATATTCCTGTGACTTTACTAGAATATATATTAACTATAAACATTTATGTCTCCCTCTTTTTTCATTGATCATTGATCAATCTATAATCTATTTACATCTAAGATGATTAGACAAATTAAATAGAAATAAAATAAATGTAGATATGAAGGATAACTTCTGGATGTCTCCCCTGAGTAACTGTGTAGATGATACATGTAAAGTAATATTGTAGTTTGGGAGAAAGTCCATTCAAGGGAGTGTTCAATTTTGGATATGTTAAGATATTGAGATATCAGTTCCTTATCCAAACATGCCAATTTATCAATAATATCTGTGTCTCTACATAGCTAGGCTTCAAATGTAAGACAGGAGTCATTTTCAAAAAGAGTGTTTTGAAAGCTATACATATATATGAGAAAATCCAAATAGAAAATAGAAAATAAGAGGAGAGAAGAACCGACAATAAGGACAAATCCTGAGGAATAGAGGTAGATGTAGGGAAAAGCAAAAATTGAGCAAACACAGACAAACTGGACTGGCAGTAGGGTGGGAGGATCATGGTTTAAGACCAGGTAAATAAACTACAAACATGTCAAGAAAACAACAACAACATGTAGGTCAACTGTGAAGAATTCTAGTGTCTTTTGATTATAAATGTAGGGTGAAACGATCAGCTTTAGAATGGACTTTTTTTCCAGCAAATTTCACTTGCATAGGAAATTATATGGAGAAAATAAAGAAAATATTCCTCTCGAGTTGAAGGGTTTTTTAGATTGCTGAAAGTAGAACTTCAACAGATACTACACTTACCGGTAAGGGTAAGGGCTAACAAGTGACATTTATCCTAGTGGTTAATGTAAATCGAGAGCAAATATCACTATATTTAAAAAGCAAAGCAAAACAAAACAAAAAACAGAGGTCAAGTTTTTTTGTTTTGTTTTGTGCTTTCTTATACCCATGTGAAATTGAAGTCTAAGAGAAAAAATAATATCAATTACTAAGGCACAAAAGAATCATTACTTTCTCTTTTACTAAAAATCAGTTCCTGGAGTGTTCTAGTGGAGAGAAAGTGAAAATATTCACAGAAAATATTTGATACATAATACATAATTTAATACATAACAATGTAAGCTCTTATGTAAGTTCTTTTAGTTGTAATTTGGCTTTTTAAAAAGTGTGCTACCACTGCTGTTGAAGAAGAGGAAGAGGAAGAGAAGGAGGAGGGAAAAGATGATTAATAATCAGTTTAAGATCATCAGTCCCAAGGCCAGACTTCTGGCTCAAATTTTGAATCACCACTTACAAAGCTTGAGGATGTAACTTTTTTTTTTTTTTTTAATTTCACTTCATGAAAAATGAGGATAATAGTGTCAAGTACTTAGGGATTTTTCTAGGATGGAATGAGTTCATGCAAATACAGTACTGAGATCACTGCATGGTCCTTAGGAGGGTATAAATATTAACTAAAGTTATTAATAATTAAATATTACTATTATTTAGAGTCTCTATGTTATCACAGAACTATTTCTGAAGTTGTCAAATGTGGTAGAAGACTGTTCAAAGACAAGGGGAATTCAGATTGTAAAGCATATTAGAAAAATGAAAGGAATTCCAGTGTGGATGAAGCCCAGAATGGACAGAAACCTCTGACAGTTTGAAGTGGAGATCAGATGACTAAACAACAAATGTCATATGTGATTTTACTCAGGGAGAAATTGAAATGTATTAAATTGTTTTCAAACAAGAACTTACTGCCTATTTATACCAGGGATTGGGAATTCAAATGCCTGTATAAGACAGGTGACTAGCACAAATATGTGCGGTATCAGAAAAAGACTCTAGAGTGTAGTATGAGCAGACATGGCCTAAAATAATTCACATACAAAGGGACATGTTTAAAGCTTCCATTTTTCAGATTTCAATTTAAGGCAAAAATAAATAATTATTTAATAGATTTATTCTGTGAAATATTTAAAGAAAAACATTCATCCATAAGTTCAAATAAAATCTTAATATATGTACATGTAAATATATATTATATGTATGCATACATATATATTCTTTTATAAAAGAGAAATGTTAAATTTGTGATGATAAGGGGGTGCTATTGATCTTCTATTGCTTAAATTAAGATAATTAGACAATACGATACAAGATTTTTTTTTTTTACTTGAGTCAGCAAACTACAGTCTGCAAGCCCTCATTTTGTGACCTGGTTGTATGTGACCTGAAAGCTAAGAATGTTTCTTACATTAGAAAATGGTTATACAGTATGAAACAAAGTAAATACAATGAAAAATATGTGACAGAAACCATATGTTGCACAATCTTAAAATTTATATTGACTCTTTGTAAAAACAGCATGACAACCCTTGTCTTAGGTGATAATAATTATTCAAATTTAAAAGTGATAAAAATTAACATTAATTGATATAAATTTAATTTTTTAGTAGACATACTATTCAGATTAGGACAATGGAGATTGTAAGTTATCCAGAAATATTGGTCCTTAATCTGATATCTTGCCATATATTTATATATTTAAATATGTTTATAGTAAGTATATATTATGCATCTATTAAATTTAAATATATGAAGAAATATTAACATGATGTATTTCAATTTTGTAAAGATTTCCATTAAAAACATTAATGTATGGAGTAACATTGCTGCAATAGATGTTAATGGAGATTTTAAGGATGGTAATCTATACAGAGCATAGTTTAAACAAAATTGTAAAAATAACCATCTTTGTTAGATTATTAATGATTCTCAAAAAAACATGATTCTCTGTATCTATATACTCTGTTTTATTCCTCTCATACCTTGTTTTGGGGCTTGGTCTTATGACTTAGACTAATGGGATAATGTGATACATTCTTAAGCAGAAGTTTGAGATAGATGCATTCTTTGGAATACTGCTCCAAGACTGTGAAATAGGACCAGAATAGCTTACTAGATCAGAAAGAGGGAAAGTATAGATTGTTGACTAACTACATGCATTTTTTTTCTTTTTCTTTTTTGCTTTTTAGGGCTGTACTTGAGGCATATGGAGGTTCCCAGGCTAGGGGTCCAATTGGAACTACAGCTGATGCCTAAACCAGAGCCACAACAATGCCAGATCCAAGCCATGTCTGCAACCTACACCACAGCTCATGGCAATGCCGGATCCTTAACCCACTGAGCAAGGCCAGGGATCAAATCTGCAACCTCATGGTTCCTAGTCAGTTTCGTTTCTGCTGAGCCTGGATGGGAACTCCTGCTATGTGTTTTTAGAAATAAAGTTTTATTAGACCATGCTCATTTTTTAAACATATTTTCTCTTGCTATTTTCATACCATGATGGCAGGATTAATATGTGGTGACAGAGAGATTTTATAGCACTTTAAATCTAAAATATTTACTACCTGACCCTTCATGGAAATGTTTGCTGAATTTTATACAAAAGAATAACGGCTACATGAATGAGAACCAAGGCCCACTTGCTGGCAGGCAGCACAAACTACAGCAGATAATCAATGAAGACATCTTGAAACTTTTATCCCAGCCCACACATCTGGGCCCAGGTAGAACCAATGGAGAATCACCCAGCCAGCTCACAGAATCTTTTGAAATAATAAACTACTTCTTTTTCTAAGTCACAAAGATTTTGAGTTCATTCATTATACAGAATGGATAACAGACGTCGGTGTTGCTCTAAGAATAAAATGTGTGTCAGTGATTTCTGGGTTGGGGGGCATGTGGAAAGGACAGCGAGCCAATCATAGTTACAGCTGAAAGAACAGTGAGAAAATTACTATCTAAGGTTAGATAAAAGGCAACACATGCTACATAGTGGTTAAAAAATTTAGCAAAATGTATGCCTGAAGTAACTTGGGAAAATAGAGAATTTACCACATTGATTCTGTACCTGCCTAAAGACAGTTCAGGCAGAACGAAGGAAGAGCCAGTTGGTTTCTCTTAGTTCTAAGAAGGACCTACTGGGTTAAAAAACAAAACTCTTTGTTCTTAGTTTCTCTGTGGGGAAAAAAAAAAAATCTCAAAGTGAGTGCTGGCCACCATGCAATAATTAAGACTAAAATTCCTTAAGACCTATTTAAAATTGTGTTTCTTAGTATATCCTCTCAGCTGGACAAAAGCTTCTGGAAATCTTAAGATTCTTTCCCCAAGTATCTCTCATGTGGCCCAAAGACAGTGGTGATTCAATAACTAAATTGAAGAGTAGAATTAGGCATTTACATGGCATAAATATTCCAAATTTGAATGTCTCACAAAGTTGCATAACATTTGAAAATTGGCTTTTAGCACTTGTAGGCTAGAACCAGCTAGTTCCTGCACTCCTCTGTGGACACACAGGATACCTAAAGAGTTTCAGATAATCATTTTGTGAGTATGTAGAAGAAACTTTCTCACCTCTCAGCTTCATTCTCCATGATATCTCAAGAGTTGTGCAGAAATAGAGCTGTGTGCCTGAGATTGATAAAAGGCAGGATCAGAGAACCCTAGGATACTTGAAAATCTGAGGCCTGAGAATGACTGAACATACTTTTTGGAAGAGAAAAATATCTTGGGGGGAAAAAAATCACTTTATGGGAAAAAGTGGGTTTATGAGAAGGAAAATGGCAGAGACGTTACGGGAGGAATTTATATGAAATAAAAGCTCTTCCTAGTTCTCAGTTTTGCCTTTCCAGATTTTAGGTATCAGGGAGAGGAAGAAAGTGGAAGGGAATTCTACACACTCTGATGCTGGGGGGTGAACAGGTTCAAAGGGTTTGAAAAATAAACAGAGAGGAGGTTTGCATAATGTTATTGTGGTCCGTTGACTGAGCTTTTCTCTTTCACTCTTTAAGGGGTTAAAATTTCCATGAATTCGAAGTAGAAGCAAGAGATTGTCATAATCATTATTGAGGTTTTAGGATGATGAAAAAAAGATGGGATTTTCAATTGATGATTTAATAACCTTGGTCACAACTTAAGGGAAATAACCATACACAATGTAAATTAACCTATTAAAAGAACAAAATCAAACAAAATGCTGTAGAAAATACCATTTCAAGGTAAGGAGCTACATTAGGTTACCAAAAAGGAAAAGGAAAACAATGATACTCATCAGTGCTGAATTTAAAATCTAGGTGGGTGAATGTGGAAATAGGCTCCACGCAATGGGAGAGGAAATGAAACCACCTCAAATAGTGTCAGGTTGCAGCTTTTAGCCTGACGATAAGATTGCAATTTTATGGACAAGGTTTAAGTATCTTTTCTTGAATGATTACCTAAAAAAGATTGTACTCATTTCATTGAAATCTGTATCTTTATAAAAACTGATGACAAATACACTTTTAACTTACTATTTTCTGATGTACTTTACCCTGATTTGAACTGCATCATTTTCCAATTGAAATTTTTTCCACTGATAGGCCTTTATGACCAACTGATTGCTGATAGGCTAGGCATGGGGCAATTAAAAAAAAACAGTGCTGTCTCTTAGAGTCAATAATAGTTATTAGCACTAACATATGTAAATGTATAGAGACACCTATATGCTATTTTAATGAATGTTATCATGCTATCCAAATTGTTATAAATGAGATTTCTCATCATGGCTATGGTTGCACAAAAAAGATTCAGTGATAAGAAGGTTGCCATTTTAAAATGGGTAGTGAGTAAACTATCATAATTAATTTTAAGTATTCTGGTTACTGTTGTTTTTAAATTTGGAAAAGAACATAGCTTGACCAAAAACAAATTAAGATTGTTGCCACAAAATCTGTTTCCTTGTTTTTGTTAAAATATGCCATTAAAACAAATAAGCTTTACATGCCCACTGAGCTGATAAATCCCATTACCAACTCACTTTTCCCCGAGGCACATTTTTTATGCCTGCTAATATGACACTGTTAATAACTTGCATGATAATAATCAAATGCTTTTTTTCACATCTCTATTGTGCTAAACTTTCTACTTTTTACAAGAAATCCAACAAGAAAACACTGAAGAGGAGTCTAATTGTAATAGCAACTTGGATCTCACTTTACAGAACTTGCACTCTATAGAAATGGATAATGTTAACATGGCTTTGGCTTTAGGGCTGAAATGCAGCTTGAAAGTTCTGAATAATATTATTCTAATCTCAAAAATAAGTCTTGGAACACTACTATAAAAAATGATGCTTAGAATAATAATATTTATAACGTAAAAATAAATGAAAACATAGAACATGTTACTGAGATGGCCATCACAAAATCAGACACTTGTGAAAATAAAAGCCCATGAAACTGCTAAAATTTTTAAAAATAGTCCTAGCGCTTTATTTTATTATCTTAAATACCTATAGGCATACCTGAGCTATATTGCAAGTTTGGTTCCAGACCACAATAAAGCAAAAATTGCAATAAAGAATGTCACATGAATTTTTAGGTTTTCCAGTGCGTGCCTATGAAAGTTATATTTATACCACATTGTAGTCTATTAAGTAGGCAATAAGATTATGTCTAAGAAAAAAACTATATATATACCTTAATTAATACTTTATTGCTAAAAATTCTAGCCATCATCTGAGCCTTCAGTGAGTTATAGCAGTAACATCAAAGATCACTGGACACAGATGACTAAGACAAATCACTACTATACTACTAATAATAATGATAAAGTTTGACATATTTCAAGAATCACTAAAAAGTGACACAGAGACATGAGTTGGGCAAATGCTGTTGGGAAAATGGTGCCAATACTTTTGCTTTACACAGGATTGCCACAAATCTTCAATCAAAAATCACAATAAATCTGAAGTACAATAAAGTAAAATCCAATAAAGCAAAGTATGCCTGAATAAAAATTGAATGAGCTAATGAATGGTTAAAGCTAATTGTTTCAGAAAAAGTAACTTATAACCCTAAGATTAGGAAAGTAAACTTTGATCATATCTCCAAATTTATTAAATGACAAATTCGTGACAATGTATGCTTAAATAATTTCATTCTAGTGTTGGCCAACACTTACTTACATTGCAGTTTATATTAAATAATATATAAACATAGGTTAATATAATGCTTACTTTAATATTTGACATAGTTATTATTTAATTCTCATTTTACACATCAAGAAACTGCACCTCAAACAATAAGCAATTTGATAATGACAAATTCAGTAAGAGGCAGAGCTGGAATGTGAATGATCCTCTTGAAATTATCACAAATCACTGTTTTATCTACAATTAGCTTAGCCTTTAGCTACAATTAATGATTTTTTTTTTTACTCAAGCTATATTTATTTAGTGTATATCAAGTGCTTACTACTTGTTTGGCCCTCAGGAGACACTGGGAAAACAAAACAGGTAAATCTTTTTTTTTGCATAGAGTTGATATTGGATTAGGGTTAAAAATTTTTAAGCAAGAAGAAAACTAAGATATCGAATTAGGAAGATTAAGAAAAAGGGCTTATATATAAAAAAGTATTAGGAATACTCACTTATGGTGACATTTGAACTTATTCTTGATGATGATACAGACATGAGGAGAACAAGAGCTTATAGAAGGATACATGGAATTGGATTGCCAGTAAGAAGTAGAATAGAGAATGTGGTGGAAGTAATTTAATGACAGAGATGGCTTAAAGTTTTCCGAAATTATTTAAAAAATTAAAAAACAGAATATTCAATGCATCCCCATGAAATATTAAAACATAAATAAACATGAATAAACAAAGATTTTTAGCCCAAACACCTAGAAATAAAGCCTTAGGGGAACTGCCACTGGAATATTGTTTTGGAAATACACACACACACACACACACACACACACACACACAGAGTAAAGACTATTACAATTTAAATGGGACTTAAATTATATATAGTCACATTATAAATTGGACTTAAATTATATATAAATTATATATTTAATTAAAATATAGTACAGTAATAGGATATTTATGATAATGAGGATAATGATGAAGAACTGTCCAAAATATATTGCAGTGCATGAGAATATAGTAAAAGTACCAGTTAAGATGTAGATCTGTTAAATCTGTTTCATTTAGAGATGAGTTAATTTCTAACAAAAGCCTATTGATAATAGAACAAGAAGATACAACATTCCTCATTTGGGTATGCCTTTTATTACAGCTTCAGAAATTTAAAGCAAAAACTACATGGAGAACCATAATGATGCAGACACAACATCATCTGATGCACACTCTCTAAAAAAATACAGAACAGATTTTTTAAAAAGCGATCATATACTAGTCATAAAGCAAATCTCAACACATTTACTAAAGCCAAAATCATAAGAAAATATGTTTTGGTAGACAAAACAATTAGTTTGAGATCACAGGAGGAGGCAGTCCAAGATGGCAGCATAGGGAGATTCTGAACACAGGATCTACACCTATAAATGCATCAGTTCTCTCTGAAAAGACCTGAAAATGTCCTGAACATCTCTACAACAAAGGATAAAAGGATAACCCATGTGGAGATGCACTGGAGAGGCAGAGATGAGGCTCTCATTAATAACCCCACCTTCAGACCAACAACCCACAATTGAAATGGATATTATAAAGTTGAAGTTTCCCCCTGAGTAGTAAGGGTTTTGTATCCCACCGTCCGCACCTCAAAACTTGGGACTTGCACCAGAAAGCATTCAAAATGACTAGTACTGAAAAGCAATGTGGCTTACATCCAAAAGACCCTCAGGGATGCAGGGAACTGAGACGCTGCTCTTAAGGGACTTACATACAGATTCAAGTGCCCTATGACCCAGTGCAAAAATAGTGGTTTGAAAAGCATCTGAAGTACTTATAGATGACATTAAATTACTAATCTTAAAAAGTCTATGGGACAGAGGAGCGTAAGAAGGGCCTGTTGGGATGCTCTACTAGATGGAGTCAGTGGTGGGAGCCATTTTCCCACTCTCTCTTCTACCTTGTTAGTGCAGGCAGGTACACACAGTTCCTGGAATCTCCCACTTTCCCAGCTAATGCCAGCTAATACCCTGCTAACCCCATCCCTACAGTTTATAGCTGCTTTGCTACACCTGATAGACATTCATAGTTCCTGCACTCCCCTATTCCACATTTCCTGCATTCTCCAACTCCCTTGATAAATTCAATGGTCAAGTTCAGACTACGCAATGGGACTCTCCTTGATTCCCTGGCTCTGGTGGTCAGGGGGCCTTGTGTTCCTGAATTGCATGGGTCTGTAATAACTGGAGACAGTCCTTGGCAGTATACTATCCCCATAACTCTGCGCAGGCAGCAGACCAAAACACATCCCAAGACTTCCTGTGAAAAAGGACAATTTTCATGTCCTTAAGCCTAAGCCTGAGTGGCAGGCTTCATGTTTGCCACACATCTGTAGGCTGTACAGTTGCTCTCAGGGACATAAGCCAGGAGACACCATTTTTGTACTCTCACAAGATGTCACTATATCATGTTGGCACTTCCCAGAAATTAGCTTATATATCCTTTGGAGCCCTGTTACCAGAGGTCAGCTGCAGATTGCATAGTTTGGAGGCCTGCAAGGCTTATGACTGTGGCCCCACAGGACTGTATATATTTGCACTTTAGAAGACTGTGAACTTTAAAAGCTGTTTCAGATCAGCCTGAAACTAAGTGCTTGTGAGAATTCTCTTTCTGGAACTCTAACAGATCTTGGCACACTCTCAACAACTAAGAAATTTCAAAAACCAATCAGGTTGCTTAGACAGTCATCAAGGTTCAGGAGACAACTAAGAGCTAGAACAAGACTGAAAACAAAACAAACAAACAAAAGGATTCATCTTCTACATAAGGCCATTCTCTCAAGACAGGGAGAGGCTACTCTTTCACCTAATATATAGAAACAAAAACAGAGTGAGGTAAAATGAGGAAACAGAGGAATGTTTCAAATGTAAGAAGATAAAACTCAGAAAAATTTAATGAAATTGAAATAATTTATGATACAGGGTTCAAAGTAATAGTCATAAAGATATTAATCAAACTTGGGAGAAGAGTGGTTGAACACAATGAGAATGTCAACAAAAAGATAAAAAGATCACAGAGATTAAGAATAGAATGAACTGAAAAATACATTAAATTAAAGGGGTTCAGGTAGAAATGAGATGAAGCAGCAAAAATGATGAGTGAGCAGGAACATAGGACAATAGAGCTCACCCATACATTTAAAAAAAAAAAGGAATTTTAAAAATTGAAGATATCTTAAGGGACCCATGAGACAATATCAAGCAAATTAGTATTTACATTATAGAGGTCCCAGAAGGAGAAGTGTGAAAGCATACCATATATATATATATATAAAAATCTCATGACAACCGCGAAGCAAAAATACACACACATATATATACACATTATAAATATATTTGTACATATATAGTGATATATGTGAGTCTCATAACAACTACAAAGCAAAATCCTATGGTAGATTCACAAAAGCTAAGGAGAAAGACATCTATATATGACACTAAAGAAAATCATCAAACCACATGAAAAGAGAGCAACTGAAGAAGAAAGGGACAGAGAGGAACAACAAAACAATCAGAAAATAATGAAATGGCAAAATATTACATATATATGTATATATACATATACATATATACATACACACAAATAATTACTTTAAGTGTAAATTGACTGAATTATCCACTCAAAAACTTGGAGTGAATGGATTAAAAAATAAACTGAAAACACAAAACCCAACTATATGCCTCCTAGAAAAGACTGACTTCAGATATAAGGACATACACAGACAGACTGAAAGTGAATGAATAGAAAAAGGTGAAATGAAAATGGAAAGCAAAGGAAAATTGGAACAGTACACTTATATCAAAATGACTTTAAAACCAAGACTGAAATAAAAGACAAAGAAGGGCATAAAATGATGATAAAATGACAATGCAACAAGAGGATATAAGTTTTGTAACTATTTATGCTGTCAATACAGGAACACCTAAATACATAAAGCAAATATTAACATGTATAAAGAGAGAAAGAGACTGTAATACCATAATAGTAGGGGACTTTAATACCCCACTTATATTAATGAATAGATTAGCCAGACAGAAAATACTTAAAAAAAAAAACATTGATTTTTAAATAGCATATTAGATGAAGTAGACAGAGAACATTCAATTCCAATACAGCAGTATACATATTCTTCTCAAGGTCACAGGGAATACTCTCCAGGATTTAACATATATTGGGCTGCAAAACAAGTATCAATAAATTCAATAAAGTTAAAATCATATTAAGCATCTTTTCTGACCACTGTGATATAAAACCAGAGACTACAAGAAGAAAACTGAAAGTCACAAATGTGTGACGATTAAGCCACATGTTAATGGACAGCAAATGAGTCAATGAAGCAATCAAAAAAGAAATCCAAAAGTACCTTGAAGCAAATGAAAATGGAAATATAATACACCAAAATTTTTGGAATGCGGCAAAAGCAGTTCTAAGAGGGAAGTTCACAACAACACAGGCCTACATCAAGGAATAAACAACTTCTCAAACAATCTAACTTATACCTAAAGAGACTGAAAAAAGAAGTAAAAATAAGGCCGATTTAGTAGAGGTAAGAAAATAACAAAAATCAGAATGGAAATAAATGAAAGAGACACTAAAAAGAAAATAGAAAAGATAACAAAATTAAGAGCTTGTTCTTGGAATATAAACAAAATTTTAAAATGTTTGGCTAGAATTACCAAGAAAAAAAACCCAGAAAAGTCTTTTATAAACAACATCAGAAATGAAAGAGAAGTTACAACTGATACCACAGAAATACAAAGGATCTTAAGAGACTGCTGTGAATAATTATATACCAGCACAATGGACAACTTAGAAGAAATGGGTATATTTCTAGAAACATACAATCTTTGAAAACTGAATCATGGAAAATTAGTAAATCTGAATAGAGTGATTGATTACTAGTTAGGATATTGAATCAATAATCAAGAAACACCAAACAAACAAAACCCTATGGCAAGATAACATCACTGATGACTTCTACTAAACACACATAGAAGATTTAAAGCCTATCCTTCCAAAATTCTACCAAAATATTGAAGAGGAGGGTATACTTCCAAACCCATTTTATAATGGCCAGCAATATTATGACTCCAAAACCAGGTAAGAACACCACACTAAAAAAGAAAATTACAGACCGATATCACGAATGAACATAGAGGAAAAATCCTCCAAAAAAAAAACACACACACAAAAAAAAAACTGGCAATATATTAAATGGAAAATACATCAACACCAAGTGGGATGTATTTCAGGATGCAAAGATCTTTCAACATGTGCAAATTAATTAACATGATATACTACATTAAAAAGATGATGAATAAAAATAAGTTAATTTTCTGAATGAAAAAAAAATGGTAAAATTAAATGTCCATTTACGGGAGTTCCCATTGTGGCACAGAGGAAACGAATCTGACTAGTGTCCAGTAGGATGTGGGTTTGATCCCTGGCCTCAATCAGTGGGTGAGTGATCCAGCATTGCAGCAAGCTGTTGTGTAGATAGCAGACATGGCTTGGATCCTGCATTACTGTGGCTGTTGGTGTAGGCCAGAAGCTACAGCTCCAGTTTGACTCTTGCCTGGGAATTTCCATATGCCATGGGTGTGGGCTTAAAAAGTAAGAACAAACAAACAGAAAACATTTGTAATAACAATTCTCAGCAAAGTGGGTAAAGAGAGAACACAACTTAACATAATAAAAACCGCATACCATAAGGACACAGCTAATACCATACTCAATGGTGACAAGGTGAAAGCTTTTCTTCTAAGATCAGGAATAACACAAGGATGCACACTCTCACCACTTTTAATCAACATAGTATTATAAATCCTAGCTAGAGTAATTAGGCAAGAAAATGAATAGAAGATATCCAAATTGTAAAGGAAGAAATAAAACAGTCCCTATGTGTGAACAATATAATCTAATGTGTGTGCATGCAAGTATGTATGTATGTATGTATATCTATCCTAAAGACTCCACCAAATAATTTAAAACTAATTAATGAATTCAGTAATACTGCAGGATACAAATCAACATATAATAACAGTTTTATTTATTTACATTAATGGAAAACTATCAGAAATATAAATTTTAAAATATAATTAACAATTGCAGCAAGAAGAAAATAACCTATGAATAAACTTAACCAAGGATTTGAAAGACCTGTACACTGAAAACTGGTAAGATATTGATGAAAGAAAATAAAGATATAAATAAATGGAAGATTTTTTTGTTCATGGTTTAAAAAAATACTGTTAAAACATTTCTACTACCCAAAGCCATTTACAGATACTATGTACTACTAATCAAAAGCTCAATGGCATTTTTCCAGATACTAAAATGATGTGTGCCATGAAAAAGTAATAAAGATATCAGGTACCATCACTGTGATTCAATACTGAGCTGAAGGCAGTGCAAAATAAAAGAAAAAGAAATGATGTTATAAAAATCAGAAAAGAAGAAATAAAGCTTCCCGCTTTTTTTGTTTGTTTTTTTTTTTTTCATGAAGATGTAGAATATGAAGACATGGAACACAAAACAAACCCAAGATAAATTAGGGGACTAAAACGGGACTTAAGATATCTCTTAGATATCTTAGAGATAACAGAAAGACAGAAAACTTGAATGACATTTTATAAATCTACACACTTGCAGATATAAGTACATAAAATTCTGATTTCAAGAATATATATAAAACATAGAAAACACTGAATAAAATGTGCAAGACATATGAAGAAAATTATAAAACACTAATGAGTGAAATTAAGATACTTGTTTAATAGGAGATATACGTATATATATATATATGGTTTGGAAGACTTGATAAGAGAATGATGTTCACTGTCACAAAATTATTCTGATTCAACTCAATATTAACCAAAAAATCTCACAAGTAGACTCTAAAACATATATGGGGAAAAGAGAACAAGAACAGCCAAAATGCTCCTTAAAAATAGAAAAAAAAGAAAAGAATTGCTCTTCCAAACATCAGGAATTATTATAAATCTGAAGTAATTAAGACAGTGTAGTTTCACAGAGATAAATGAAAAAAATTGTTAAATAGAGCAGTAGATAGCACATGTTTCAATAAATTGTACTAGGGCCATTGAATATACATATAGATAGAGGATAGGCAGATAGATATAAATACAGATGATAGGTAGATAATGAAGGTGAAACAATTTTTCTCCTGTCTAAACAAAGTTCTAAGTAAATTATATGACAAAATTTAAATTTAAATTGTATTTCAAAACTGTGACAATATCTTCTTAACATAGATAATATTTTTATATACACGAAAGTGACTTAGAACAAATGCAATTACTAAAAACTAAAATATATTAATATTAAAAATACCATCTAAAGACCAAAGAAAAAATAAAAATGAATACCATCCTTTGAAAATATACTTTTGGCTTATATAAATCAAATATTATTAATAAATTTTACAGGTATATAACTACATGGGGAAAATATCAAACCATAAAAGTTAGCAAGAGATCTTATCAGCTATTCTAACAGAGAATATTCCAAAATCTAATATGAAAAGTTCTCACCATACAATAATCCAAAACCTATGGGACACAGTTAAAGCAGTTTTGAAAGGAAAGTTTATAGCAATGCAAACTTACCACAAGACAGAAGAAAAAGTTCAAATAAACAACCAAAACTTACACCTAAATCAACTAGAGAGGGAAGAACAGATAAAGCCCAAATTAGTAGAAGGAAAGAAGTCATAGATATCAGAGGAGAAATAAATGAAATAGAGACATAGCAAACAATAGAAATCAGTGAAAGCAAAAGTTGGTTCTTTGAAAAGGTCAACAAAATGTATAAACTTCTAGCTAGACTCAATCAAGAAAAAAAGGGAGAGGGAGCAAATCAATAAAGTTAGAAATGACGAAGAAGAAATTACAAATGCATCCACAGAAATATAAAGGATCATAAGAAACTACTATAAGCAAATACAGGGCAATACAATGGACAAGCTGAAGAAATGGACATATTCTTACAAAGGTACAACTTACCAAGACTGAACCAACAAGAAATAGAAAATATGAATAGATGAATCACAATAACTGAAATTGAAACTGTGACTTAAAAAATTCTAAAAAGCAAAAGTCCAGGACCAGATGGCTTCACAAGTGAACTCTATCAATCATTCAGAGAAGAGTTAACACCTATTCTTCTCAAACTCTTCCAAAAAAATATCAGAGAATATAACACTCCCAAGCTCATTCTATGAGGCTACCATCACCCTAGTACCAAAACCAGACAAGGATACCACACAAAAAAAGAAAATTATACGCCAATATTGCTGATGAACACAGATGCAAAAAGTCTCAACAAAATGTTATCAAACCAAATACAAATATATACTAAAAGGAGCATACACTGTGATCAAGTTGGATTTATCCAAGGATGCAAGTGTTCTCAAATATCCACAAATCAGTGTGACACACCACATCAATAAACTGAAAAATACAAACTTATGATCATCTCAAAAGATGCAGAAAAAGCTTTTGACAAAATTCAACACCCATTTCTGATAAAAACTTTCTAGAAAGTAGGCTTAGAGGGAAACTACCTTAACATTGTAAAATTCAGGTATGACAAACCACAGCTTATATCATTCTCAATGGTGAAAACCTGAAAACATAAGAAATATCAGTAACAAGACAAGGATGTCCACTTTTGCCACTACTATTTAACATAGTTTTGGAAGTCCTCACAACAGCAATCAGAGAAGAAGAAAAATAAAATAAAAGGAATCCAAATTGGAAAAGAGGAAGTAAAACCTTCATTGCTTGCAGATGACATGATACTGTACCTAGAAAATCCTAAAGACACTACCATGAAACGGGACTCATCAGTAAATTTGGCAAATTTGCAGGATACAAAATTAATATACAGAAACCAATTGCGTTTCTATATACTAATATTGAACAATCAGAAAGAGACATCAAAGAAACTATCCCCTTTACCATCACATCAAAAAGAATAAAATACTTAATGAATAAACCTACCTAAAGAAACAAAAGACCCATACTCTGAAAACTGTAAGATGCTGATGAAAGAAATCAAAGACGGCACAAACAGTTGGAAAGTTATACAATGCTCTTGGATTGGAAAAATCAATATTGTCACGATGACTATATTACCCCAGGTGATCTATAGATTCAGTGCAATCCCTATCAAATTACCAAGGACATTATTCACAGAACTAGAACAGAATATCTTAAAAGTTGTATGAAAACACAAAAGACCCTGAATAACCAAAGCAATAGTGAAAAAAGAAAAATGGAGACGGAGGAATCAAGCTCCCTGACTTCAGACAATATCACAAAGCTACTGTTATCAAAACAATATTGTTCTGGCACAAAAACAAAAATATAGATCAATGGAAAATGATAGAAAGCCCAAAAATAAACCCAAGCACCTATGGTTAATTAATCTCTGACAAGGGAGGCAAGAACATATAGTGGAAGAAAGATAGTCTCTTCAATAAATGGTGCTATGAAAACTGCAAAGCAACATGTAAAAGAATGATATTAGAACACTCTCTAACAGCATACACAAAAATAAACTCTAAATGGGTTAAAGACCTAAATATAAGGCCAGATATTATAAAACTCTGAGAGGAAAACATAGGCAGAATGCTCTTTAACATATATCACAGCAACATCTTGTTTGATCCACCTCCTAGGACATCAATAAAAACAAGTACAAATCAGAATTACCATTGTGGCTCAGGGGAAACAAATCTGACAGTAGCCAGATTTGTGCCAGTACCATATTGTTTTGATAACAGTAGCTTTGTGGTATTGTCTGAAGTCAGGGAGCTTGATTCCTCCATCTCCATTTTTCTTTTTTCACTATTGCTTTGGTTTATTTGAACGCAGGTTCAACAACTGGCCTCACTCAGTGGGTTAATGATCCAGCATTGGCGTGAACTGTGGTGTAGGTCACAGATACATCTTGGATGTGGTGTTTCTGTGGCTGTGGTGTAGGTCAGTTGCTACAGCTCCAATTTGACCTCTAGCCTGGGAAGCTCTAAAAAGACAATGAATAAATAAACAAATAAACTGATGGGAACTAAGTAAACTCAAAAGCTTTTGTATAGCAAAGGAAACCATTAAAAAAATGAAAAGACAACCCACAGAATGGGAGAAAATCTTTGCAAACAATACAACCAATAAAGGCCTAATCTTCAAAATATATAAACAACTCATACAGCTCAATAACAACAACAAAAAAACCCAACTGAAAAATGGGCAGAAGGAAATAGATATTTCCCTGAAGAAGACATACGGATGGCCAACAGTCAATGACTGAATCCTCAATAGCACTAATTATTTTGAGGAATGAAAATTAAAACTACAATGAGATACAACCTCACACTATGATTAACAAGTCAGCCGATAACAAATGCTGGAGAGGGTATGGAGAAAAGTGTACCCTCCTTCACAGTTGATGGGAATGTAAATTGGTACAACCACTATGGAAAACTCTGTGGAGGTATCTCAGAAAACTGAATACAGAACTACCATATGACCTAGTAATACAATTCATAGGCATATATCTGGACAAAACTTTCATTCAAAAACACACATTCACCCTAATGTTCATTGCAGCACTATTTACAATAGCCAAGACATGGAGAAAACCCAAAATGTCCATCGAGATGGACAGATGAAGAAGATGTGGTACATATACATGACAAAATGCTACTCAGCCATAAAAAGGACAACATAATGCCACATGTAGCAACATGGATGGAACTAGAGATTCTCATACTAAGTGAAGTGAGTCAGAAAGAGAAAGACAAATACCATATGACATCACTTACATGTGGAATCTAAAATGTGGCACAGATGATCCCATTTAAAAAACAAAAACAGATTAGACATGGAGAGCAGAACTGTGGTTTCCATGGAGGAGGGGTGTCAAAGTGGGATGAACAGTGAGTTTGGGGTTGGTGGATGCAAACTGTAACATTTAGAATGGGTGGGAAATAGAGTGCCAAGGTACAGCACACTGAACTGTGTGTGACTGGGTCACTTTGCTATGCAACAGAAATTGAATAAATAGTGTAAGTCAACTATACTTTAATCAAAAAGACATTTCTCCAGTATCATCACAGAGAAGAATGTCATCAATGTACTGAATAATTTTAATAGGCTTAGAAACAACATACAAATATTTCATGACCAGCGGAGAAATCAGAACACTCATACAGGTTATAGGTATTTTAATCAATTTTATTGAATATGAGATCAATATATATGGATCACTCCCAGCCTGTATCTATTTGCTGGGAGCAAAATAAACGTTTTGTCAGATTTGAGGGGCAACTCCTATCCTATAATGAGCTAAAACCTTTAGGATATTTAGCAACCAAACGCTGTTTACAAATCATCCAGATCATATCAGTCCAGATAAGATTCCTGTATGGACTGGAATGGACTGGGATTTAATCCTGGAATATGTTGCCTAGCCCCAAACAGAACTTATTGGATATGTAGAACCAATCTATGGTCTTGGCTGTCCTCAGGATGAGTAGGGTGCTGCACTCTGGGATTGGCTTTTGCTCATGGCAACATTATGAAAACTCTGAGCCAAGCACAAGCCAACCTTCCCTATTTACATGCTAGATGGGCCCGATCAGTGTTCCAATGGTTTGATTACTTAGCATTGATATTTGTGCCTTCATTAGGAACCACTGACATAGTGCTGAGAATGGAAGCCTTAACTAATTTTACTCAACAAGCTCCTAATGATACTGAAGAAGCTAATTCTACCCTAAATATGGAATAACAAAAAATAAGAAAAGTAGTGCTACAAAACCAAATGTCCTTATATATACTTACTGCAGCTCAAGGAGGTACCTGTGCTATTATAAAATCTGAATGTGGTGTCTATATTCTTGATTATTCAAAGAATGTGTCTGATTCCTTGCAAGATCTTCTGCAGCAGATTCGTAAGATGTCCGATCCAGCTCCAGCTTTTGGAGCTGCCTCTGGAACTGACTGATCTCCTCCTCCTCGTGGAAATATTTGCTCACCATAATCATCATTGTGATATTAATGCTTTTATTCAGATCCTGTATAATTAATTGTATTTCTTGCTTCATTATATCCCAGTTAAAAGCTATCAACTTTCAAATGGTGATAGGAGGGGTACCCAATGTAATGTATAGAAGCCCACTCGACCAGCCCATGAGTGGAGTTTTTTCCCCTAACAATGCCCCTTTTCAGTAGGAAGAAGTCAGAGTGGTCATTGCCCTATTCCCCCTGCAGTTAGAGCCTCCAACTCTAGAAGGGGGAATTGAGGCAGAATAATAACTCACGTAGTCAGTGTAAGAGCATGGGCTTCGACATATTCTTTGATATGACTATTGATTAACATTTGTGGCTTAAGGGCTCCAGGGACGAACATCCCCAAAGTCCTTGTTTACTATAGGGAGTGTACCTAGGCCCAAATGAGCATTAATCTCTAACCCCCTGTGACTCAGTCTATGGAAAGAAAAGGGCAAAGAAACCATGAGTCTTATCAGATCTTTCCACCCCTAAGACCCTTATTGGACAAGGACTGATATAGGTAACTGGGCAAGACCAGTGGGAGAAAACTGCATATTTCTGGACCCCACGTTGATAACTCCCATCTTTAAGGGAGAAAAACTCCTATAAGACAATAGAGAAGGGGGGCTCTTCTTCCCCCTCCCAGGTATCCTAAGAGCTATTTGCTTTCCTGTAATAAAGATTTTGCTTGCTTGCTAAAAAAAAAAAAAAAATTCTCCAAAGACACACAGATCACACACACACACACACAAAAAAAAAAAAAACATGAGAAGATACTCAACATCACTAATTATTAGATAAATGCAGGTCAAACTGCAAGGAAGTAGCATCTCACACAAGTCAGAATGGCCATCAACACAACATCTACAAACATTAAATGCTGGAGAGGATGTGAAGAAAAGACAACCCTTCTACAATATTGGTGGGAATGTAAACTGGTTCAACCACTATGGAAGTTACTTAGCACATTAATATGGAACTATCATATGATCCAGCAATCTCACTCCTGGCATATAGCCAGAGAAAACCACAATTCAAAAAGATACATGTACCCCAAAGTTCATTGCAGCACTATATACAATAGCCAAGACATGGAAGCAACCTCAATGTCCACTGACAGAGAAATGGATAAGAAAACATGGTACATATATACAATGGCATCTAATTTTAAAAATGACACTAGATAACTTATTTTAAAAACAAACCCAAGTTTCAAAACCAATTTTGTAGTTAACATAGATGAAACCATTGTAGGGAGGGAAGAATTGGGAGGGTGGAAAAAACGTACACCCAATACTCTGTTAAATAGTTGGTCAATGAGAACCTACTGTATAGCACAGGAAAATCTACATGAGAGTTTGTAATAATCTATATGGGAATAAAGAATGGATATACTTTTATATATGACTGATTTATATATGACTGATTTACTTTATGAATATATAATTGTAAATCAACTATACTCCAAGAAAATTCAAGTTGAAAAATAAAAAATCATCATTACTTATCAGGAAAGTTAAAAATTAAAAAAATATAGTGAACCCACTGAAATTTCAAAGATTTAAAATATAACGACTTCATGAGGGTATGGATCATTGGATCTTTTGGTGAAAGAGTACGCTGGCACAACAGCTTTGTAGAAATCTCTACTGAAAGAAGTATCTACTGAAGTTGAACACACGCATATTTAGACATTATCACCATTCAAACCAAGAAATATTGACCAGAAAGTTCTACAAAACATAACTATAGTAGCTATATTCTAAAAACAATATGAATGTCAATCAAAAAATAATTAAAAGTACATGAAATATATTCATAAAATGGAATTCTATGTAGTAACATAAAGTAATGAACTCCTTCAAGCTGTTTACAAAGATAAATCTTACAGATATAATGTAATCAATGAAGACAGAGCAAAAGAAACACACTTCATTCTTTCCTTGATGCACAGATTAGCAACAAGCTAACCAAAACTGTAATTTTAGATGTAAATCCACAGGTGAGAAAAATTTAAACAAAAGCTAATTAGAAGACGGGATGAGATTGGCAAGAGGTATGTAAAATGCCTTGGGTTTCTAATAATATTTTATTTCTTTTGCCATGTAATAATTGTATATGTTTAACTAATAATATATACAATAAGCTGCACTTTATTTTTTTAAGCTGTACTTAAATACTTTATACTCTTTCACCATAAAAATGAAAAGTTAATTGCATCTATTACAGAGAATGGAAGTGTGAAACCAAGAATAGTGAGTATAAAAAACATAGAGGAAATACATAGTTCACTAAAAAACAAAGAAAAAAAATAAATTTTTGGTAGTAGGGTTAAAGTAACTAAATGTTTTTCTGTTTGTTAAAATTATGAAATGTATTACAACATGGATATATAATAATCAATATATTAATGTATACAATTTCTTACAATAAATTGAGAATTATTAGTTATATTTGTGGACAACAGAACCAAGAACATTTAACAATTTATACAATAGAATAGAAAGTCACAGAAAATACTTAATAGTACTATTGTAAAAAAGATCAAGGACAATATTGAAATGTTAAATATATTTTTAACATACCAGATTTGAAGAAAGAAAAATACCTATTTTTATATTTTTGGACTCATGGAAAGTCACCTGATAGAACACCCTCATTATTCTATATGGAGCAGACAATATTTCATATACTTTTTTGTTATCCACCTATCTTCCCACACATTTTCATAAAGAATTAAAAATAATAATGATAATGGAGTATATTCATGTACTACTTAATTCAGGTCAAACACAGTTTGGAAATCTTGACATTTTTGCTCTTATTTAACCTTTACAAGTGCCCTATAATAAAAATATTATTCCAATATCATCTGTCTTTTCAGATTCAAAAATGTATGACACAAAAGGTTAATTAACTTGACCCAAACAATCCCTAAGTGTTAGAGTTTGAATTTTAATTTAACATTTAATTCAGCATTTATGATTTTTGTTCTTTTTTTTTTTTTGGCTGCACCTGTGTTAGGCAGAAGTTCCATGGGCTAAGGATTGAACTTGAGCCACTGCAGTGACAATGTCAGATCCTTAATCTGCTGTATCACAAGGGATCTCAATTTTCTCTTAAACACTACGCTGAAAATTCATCACCACAAAGTGATATGAAAGCAATCAGGAAACAAACCATAAGTTTGATAGTTTATTTGTTCTCATCTTGTCAGATGCTAAATTTCATATGTGTCTCCTCTCTAGACATGTCCTTGGGTGAAAGAAGCGAAATTCCACTCTGAGTATCAGCCCTCAGTGTGCCTGATGTGTGGTTTAAAAGGCTGGATCAAACCTTCATCAGGGATAATCTTATGCTGCAACTGATGCTCCAAAGCAGTCCCTCTGTGGGTAAGATCAAGTCTAGGCTTTATCTGAGACCGAATCCTTCTTCAGCTCTTGCCTTTCTGCCTCCGGCTCACTGCCTCCCTCACATACATTTCCTGAAAAATGCTCTCCCAGCAAATCATGTGCATTTGGATGTTTGTCTCAAGGGATACTTTAAAAGAACCTGGCCTAAAATATTTGAACTTCTCACACCACATTTCCACAATGTAGATACGTGGAAAATTGAGACACCCAAGAAAATAAATGAGATTGATTGCAGATAGTGAACTGTAGTTTTGAGAACCTCTTTGGCAGCAGTTACATGGGAATGCAGCCAGATGTGAACTTAGCATCCAGGCTTAATTATGTCTATTTTTTTTTTTTTAAGGGCCGCACCCTCAGCATATGGAAGTTACTAGGCTAGGGGCCAAATTGGAGCTACAGCTGATGGCCTTCACCATGCAACACAGGATCCGAGCCATGTTTATGACCTACACCATAGCTCATGGCAACTCCAGATACTTAACCCACTTAGCGAGGTCTGGGATGGAACCCACAACCTCATGGATACTAGTCAGATTTGTTTCTGCTGCACCACAATGGACACTCCCCAGGTGTCTACTTTTTAAAGAGGTTCAGAAAATATTTAACTTATGAGAAATATGTGATAATTAAATATGACAAGACCTGTAATAGGTACCTGGAAAGGCACAGTGTTACTTGAAATAAAAGTGTTTACTAGTTAATATGGCATGCAGCCTCCACTATTAAATTTCCATAGTTCCTTTCTATAATCAAAAAATTGTGAAATCCAGATGATTTTTTAAATTTACAGTATTATCTGATTAGGCCGAGTTTTTATCTAGGAATGAATATTTATTGAGTGCTCTATATTTATTACATATCTACCCAATTATAGAATAAGCATAACATATAGATTAATAATACTTATTACAATCATTATCATTTAGACAAGATAACTTTTTAGACAAGCTATCTATTTCAAGATACATTAACTTTACTTTCTGCATTGACAATGGATATGTGGTGTATTAGCGTGTCAAATACTATGTTTTAAGCACCACACTATATTGCCTCTGATCAACCAAGTTGACCAGTTTGTTTTGTTCTACTTTGAAATGAAATAAAATCAATGAAAGAACCTATCAATTAGAAAAATTCCTTAAAGGACTAAACTGCTCCAGGACAAAGTTTACATTCCGAGGGATCAATCAGTTCCTCACAGGATCACCTATTCAACTTTATTGACTTTTGGATTGAACTCACCAATTTAAATAGTTGATTTAATTTCAAGAATATACATCCTTAAAGAACAATTCCAAAGCCCAGATTTAAGCAGAAGAGTGTCCAAGAATAGTAGAGGCAGACTTGAAAACGGACATACACAGAGGAGTATGCATATGCACAATTTCATAAAGTTTTCTGTTTTATTCTATTATGCTTATTTTTTCATTATGAATCATTTAAAAATTCATATTAACATAAGAGTTTCATATTTTTAATTCCTACAAGGCTGCTTTATAAAAGTACCTGGCTGATAATGAAAACATTTATATAAGAAACCGTTATGCTTAGGCAAACAAGCCAGCTGAGAAGACCTTGAGGAAGTAGTGACGGGGAGTAAGTCTAAATTAGAAAAAAGTAAAATATAAAGTCTTATGAAAAATCTATTAAATACTTATTTGCCAAGAAGGAAAAACCAGTGAAATATTAAAATAAAGAAAGAGGAATGACTGCCTAGTATGGTCCATGAACTTGTAGCATCCATCATATCCAGGAACCTGTTAGAAATCCAAATTCTTAAACCCCAAGCAAACCTATAGAAATTATATCTGAAAGTTAGGCCCAGAAATCTGTTTTAGTGAGAGTGGCAGATGATTCTACTCTACTCAATAAATTGAAGATCACTGATAAAGAATATAGAATTTTTATTTTATTTTTTGAGTAAAATTCAGCATACCATTCAGCAAATTTTGCAGGTTAGACAGACTCTCCTTTGTTTTTTTATTTTTTTTCATTTTAATTTAAATTATATCAACCTAGAGGTCACAGAATTAATATTTGTCTCTGCTAAGCAATCTAAAAAGAAATGATGCGTACATGGATTGATGATGGATATGTTTTGGTTATGAGAATGGAAAACACTACAGGTATTTTATTAAAGTGGGATTTATAGAATAAATGTGTTGCCTTCAAAACCATTGCAAAGGGATGGGGAACACATATCATGAGGACCAGTAGGAGAAAATCTGGTGTATACAAGTCATGGGAAGCTACCTCCAGTAGTCCAGCTCCCTGAATTTCATAAGGTAATTCGTTGCAGATGTATTGGAAGCCACTGCAAACATTTCTTTCATCTGCTCAAGCACTCAGCCATTTCTGAAGGTGTGGAATAATATCTGTGGTTTTCCTCCAATTTTTAGACCTCACATATGTGCTTTTAATTTTGAATCCTGCAATCAATGGAATCTGGGAAATGTAGTTGCTAGGTATCCAGCCCCTGATACACAAAAGATATTAAATGGGAAATGGTAGTTTTTAATAAAAATTAAACATCCCACACAATCTGTCCCTTTGGATGTTCAGCTTTCAAATATAGCCTTCTATACAAATTAAAGGACAAAAACAATAATAATTAAAAACATGTTTCACTATGTATGATGCAAATATCTTTGTACAAATGAACAGATGATCACTTTTTCCTAAAAGGGAAGGCACAAAATCTATCAATTGTTGGAGCCATCTCAGGTAATCTACAGAATCTTCCAAATATAAACCCTTTACCTTGTAATAGTCTCATTCCTTCTTGATCATGACAATGAAGTTCAATTACCACAGTTACTGCTATGTTTCAGTGGCATATGTTTCAGAACCCCAGATGGCCCAATGGCATGAAGAAATCAAAATGGAAAGGAGATAGTATCAGTCCCTAGTTGAGTGGAATCATTACTGTGTTCCATGGTAGAAACACTGCTGCCTTGGGGGAAACAACACCTTTAAATCACAAGAGGGTAACACTAGGGAAAGAGGAATTAAAGATAATTGCGAATGCAATTAGGGATAGTAGGCAGTTGCATCTGCCTTGCAACCCTTCGTTCTTAGATCTGAGTTCTGGATTGTAATAAAGTACTATATTTTAGGATGCATAATCCAAGTGCATTGCATACTTTTTAAAATTAGTACCTAAACATGTAAAATTATTATTACCTATTTGGCAGTATAACTGATATTTCAATATTCTGTTACGACTCTTTCTAAATGATGTGTATAGTGAGACCATGAACTTCCTCGAAGTGTTGCTTGTTGGCTCTTTTTTAATAATTTTTGAGTTGTTAAAAGCAACATTGTGTGAGGTCGCAGGACAGAGAATAAGATAACTAAATCCACATATGACAGTGTGGACAGAGTATCAGAAGGAAAGAAGGCAAACCAATATTAACTTGTCTAATAAAAAAAATACTCTGTCAATTTTGGGGAAAAACAAAACAAAACACTCAGTATAATCAATTTGCTACCAGATAGCTAGCTTGTTCTCTCACAAAAAGTAGCATATTTATAAGCCAACATTGGTTTCTATCATTGACATATGTCATACTCAGAAATAATTCATGGCTACTTATGACAATGAACAAGTAAGGTATGGCTGAGAAAGGAAGCTGACAAGCATACACACAAGTAGCTATATGGTTGCCCTGATTAATAAGATGTTCCTCTACAGTGGTGTGCTTTGGTGTACATTCCAATAGGATCAAAATATGCTTGAAATAGCTATTTTGCTATCAGTATAAATCTGTCACAGATCTCCAAGTCAACAAGTCCACGATCACATACCAAACCATTACTTCCTGACTTACAATGCATAAACGAATGTATATTTTTTATCTCTGGTCTTGTTTTTTTTTTGTTTTTTTTTTTTTTAGAGCCAGGCTATGGTATATGGAGGTTCCCAGGCTAGGGGACTAATCGGAGCTGTAGCTGCTGGCCTACACCACAGCAACACCAGATCCAAGCCACATCTGTGACCTACACCACAGCTCACAGTAACGCTGGATCCTTAACCCACTGTATGAGTCCGGGGATCAAACCTGTAAAATCATGGTTACTAGTTGGGTCCGTTAACAACTGAGCCATGACGGAATTCCTCTGGTCACATTCTATACCATGGGAGGTAAGCAGCAAGATCCACATTTGACATTCCAATCATTGGGAGGATTTCCTCCAGATTTTCCTATATAATCACATAAATATGGGGTTATATTGCAGGATAGACCTTTTCAACTGGCACCAGAACCTTGTAAAACCCAAGACTAAGGTATGTTCATTTGTTTTCTCAGAAACTTTCTTTGGAAATCACTTTGAGGCCAGAAGAAAGGGTTGATGGAGAAACCTAAATACATTGTAAATATCTGTCCAGCAGATGAAGTCACTGTCAATAATTAAAAGGGGTCTGAGAATTTAATCTGAACCTCTTATAATGGGCACTAAACATGCCTGTACTTTGCTCTTGAGGAATATATTTATTATACTAGACAATAAACATACCTGTCCTTTGCTATGGAGAAATTAACTAAAGTACATATGTGTGACAAATAATTTGTATCAAAAATATGAAGAAATCCACTATGACTCATTAATAAGTAAACAATTCAAAATACAGGCAAAGGTTTTGATCAGACACAGCACTAAATATATACCAATGATACCCGATGATACCATGATTGTATGTCATATTTAGAACATTTTTATTTCACAGTTGTTTCCACCTATATTACAGAGACCAAAATTACATGTTCCATAAGCAATTTCCATGTGTAAAATTAAATACTTTCTGCAATCTAAGTTTGTGCGTATGTGTATGTGTGTGTTTATGTGAGACTGAATGCCCCAAATCAGTTATTATATCACTATGGTCAATTTTACTCAGAAATTGAACTTAACTGTAGATGAAAATATATTAGATTTTTAATTTAAAAGCTATAGACAAAACGACTATCCAATTCTTATTAGAATCATGGATCTGATGATG
The DNA here is from genome assembly GCF_016906955.1 of Phacochoerus africanus. NCBI lineage: Eukaryota > Metazoa > Chordata > Mammalia > Artiodactyla > Suidae > Phacochoerus > Phacochoerus africanus. Next base: position 266,589,418 of record NC_062544.1, read on the forward strand.
TTTCTTTCAATATTGTGTTTTTCTTTTTTTGGTACATTAAGCTGTTCATTCATGTGGTTAGAACAATAAGGAAAAAATCTGTTGTAATGGGTAAAATGTTTTTCAAACCATACATATTATCAAATTCCATTTGCCACTACTGAAATTTAGGTTATGAGCAGGAATTACATTCATTTTGCAATCTAAATTAAAATGACCCTTGTAATACACAAGTGGGAAAATATACTTACTTCTTATAAACTCAACATCAGATAATCATTACATGAGTCACCAATTTTCCAAAAGCTAGTATTGTTATACATTGTAGCTCCTTCCTTCTTTTTGGTCCAATGGGCAAACTTTCCCCAGGTCACAAAATTTTATTAAATTTCATTATTTTCAATCACCCCCTCCAACCACCATGGATGTACAGAGAGACAAATCTTCATTATTTCTTATCTGGACCCCTCCAGTAGATTGCTAACTCTTTTCTCATCATTAGTCTTAGATCTTTAAATCTATCCCACTCACCAGCTGAAAACGTGATCGTCACAAAATATATCAATTTTTTATTTTAATGTATTTTGATAACAATAGCATGCAAGGATTCCAAATGCAGAATTTCAGATGATAGATATGTGAGTGTCAACATTAGCAAAAGGTAATATTTTATATATAGTTATATTTGGCCACTGAATTAATTCCCAAATCTGTGTCTTAACACAATTTTTTATTCCTTAAATCACAGTTCAATACATGACTCCAAGAAATACCACTGTGTTGTCTCCTGTTATTCTGTGATGCCGCCATCTTAGATATATAACTTTTTGTAACCTTCACAGAATCTATTACAAAAATAGATGTAAGGGTCATTATGCCTAGGGCTAAAGTGTTCCATATATGGCTGTCCCTTAGTACCCGCAGCTGGATTTGTCCCAGAACCCTCATCTAAAATCTTCAGATACTCAAGCCCCATGGTTAACCCTCTGTAGCTCTCATTCCACATTCACAGACTAAACCAACCTCAGATAGCGTAGTATACGTGTATTTATTGGGGAAAAAAAAATCAGCTTATAAGTGGGCCCACACAGTTCAAGTCTGTGTTGTTCAGGAGTCAACTGCACTTATTTCCATATACTATTGACCAGAATGTAGTCAGCTGGCACTAAACTAATTGCAAAAAAGCTGACAATATTTTTTTTCTTATTTGCTCACAAAAAAGCAAGTGACCAATAGATACTTGGCAGTCTCTGACACACTGATTACATGGAAATAATATAAGGTTTGTTCATTATTACACTTCATTGAGGTAGGTGGTTCTCTGATTTCTTTTAATACAGTTGAGCTTAAGGGAAGAGTTATCCTGTGCCATAGAACAAAATTAGACAGATATTATGCCATAAGAAAATTTGGCAAAGCAATTCAGAAAATGTATCTTGTGCCATAATGAATGGCATGATTGGACAGGAATATCTTGTACCACGGGGGGGGGCTTTGAACACTGCCATTTTGTTATAAATTGTTGTGTTCCCTTAACTGGGAGAATCGATTGTGTTAAATGTTGCTTACAGGCTAAGAAAGATGACCTCTGAGAAATGAGAATTGGATTCAACATTTGGAGGTTAATAATTGTTTGAGAGGAAAGGTAGCAGCAGAAACTTGTTCACTGTGGATTGGAAAAAAAAAAAAAGCAGAAACATAGCTGTAAAAAATGAGCAGAGGAATGAATCATTAGTTGAAGGAGACATGAGACCATTGGAAGGATTTGCTTTTTCATTTCATGTATTGGCTTGTTCATTGACAGGACTAATTCTGTAAAGACGAAACAGTCAACCATGAACAAGTACAAGGAACAATTGCATACGTAATATGATCAGATATTCAAATATACAGTGAGTCCAGTACACTAGAGCACCTCCTCTTCACAGGACATTAGATGGTTTATCATTCAATCAAGTAGAGAGGATGGAAGGTAAGAATTGTTGTGGTTTTGTGCATTTGAATGTGGCTCTATTTTTACTAAAGAAAAAACCTCTTTATTTGAAATACTCTAGGATTAGTATATGGACAGTCATGAGTACAGATTGGAGTGTGGGATATCTGGATACTATGGAAGATGCTATTACTGGTAATGACAAGATCTAGGATTGCACTATGGAATAACGGCTGGGTAGACTAGAGAGAAATCTATTTTAAGATAAATTCAAGGATTTGAAAATGCATAATCTCTGTAACTGTATCATATGTAGACTTCTTTGCTTTTATTTTACTTAGACTGAATTTTCTCCCAGAAGATTCCCAAGTTCCTCATAAAAATGAGCCAATGTGATCAACTTGGACCCTTAAGGCATCAACATCACCCTAGATATTGTAAAATCTTGCTTAATGACTTTAAAGAAAATTGTCCTGCTGTTCTGTCTCACAATAAAGATGGGAAATCCAAATTTAGATAAATTAAAACTAAAATTTAGCTTAAGTTTGACAACCTAATTCTGTCAATTGTCACTGGTAATTATATTAGAATTAAATGTAAAAATTAATTCATTATTCTTGTCCTTGAGGCATGAACATCTATCAATCAGACAGGTAAAAAATGAGAGCAATAAGAATTTTCTAAGACAAAATTTTTAAATGTAATACTACAAAAGAACAATAGCACATAAGTATGTTATTCTAAAATAGAGCTTAATATAAAACAATTTTTTTTTTCCTTGGGGAAATAGTAATTTGACCTCAAAACTCACAATTCATTAAGTTATGAAGCTCCTTTTAAAATTTTTTCTTAATTTTGAAAATGCATATATCCAGGGCATTTTAGTTTATAACACAAACAAAAAGTCAATGTCATATTTTAACCACATTTACTAAAGGACACATAAAAAGTAATCAATATAAAATTATGAACTACTATGTATAATTACAGAAACATTGCTCAGAATATATATGCAAATAAAATTCAAAGTTTGGTATACAATTTATTTTTTTTAATTTCACTCTAAAATATAGCAGGAAAGAGGAAGAGAAGGGAAGAGGTAGAAAAAAGAGAAATTAAAAGAAAACACCCAAGAATAATTAATTTCACTTCCAAGAGAAATGATGTTTTAGTACAATATATATACTTAAAAATGAAGGAACAGAAGCTCAGGTTCACAACCCTGCTGCTATTCTTCTTTGCAGAGTTGTGCCAAATGTCATTATTAAGGTGGCTATTTACATATAGTGCCATAGCATAGTGAGCTTAAAGGTTAAAGTCAATAGAAAAAAGAACTTCATTAAAAAGGCCATATTTTAGAAATGGTAAGGTCTTTTTACAAGTAATGTTAAATGTGGAATTAAGGCAATGACCCAAATAATTAAAGTAAAACAAACCCTCTGCATATGAGAGAAAAATAGAACTTTGGAGCTTAAATCATCATGAATTACTGTCTACATTCATCAAATTAATGGAGTAACTGCTCAGCATGTACTTCAAAGTGGCTCTGTATCTTCAACTGAAGTCATTTCTACATGCAGACACTGACTTACTGATTTTTGTTTTACTCTTTCCAAAGTTTCAATGATTGATTTCTTTTGATTAAAAAAAAGCCAATTTTGATATGGAGACATTAAAAAAAATTGTAGTCAGTCTATACTAAGGTGTGCTTATTTTATTTCTTGAAACCCATACATTGTAAGAGTCAGACAAATATTAAACTTGTATTGTGGCAATGTAGAAACTACATGATACATTTTATCTTTTCAGGTTGTCTAAAATATGTAAATTGAAAGTAGATCACCCTTACAACTCTGTATATTTCATATTTCCTGAAGACCTTTTAAAGCCAACACCATCAGAGCCCATTATCTCATGTACTTCACAGCCATCAAAGGGGCCTGACAAATCGATAGGTACTGTGTCATGAGCATCTTTCCTCTTCGGTTGTTTCTTGTCCTCCTTCCTCCCTCTTTTTATCTGTGTTTCTTTCTTTCTTTGCCATGGGAAATAGCAAAGAAAATAACACTAATTAGAAATGGCATGTTGTCTTAAGATTTTGAGCATTTAAACACCAATTTAAGCCTAAACACTACAAATTAAGAAAGTTCAAATTTTGAATAAGATGGTAATTTTAAAACCAAACTATTGAAAAAAAAATCAGAGGAATTTATAAGAAGAAACCACTGTAGAAGGAAACACAAGAAAGACATTTTTAATTATGTAAGTCTGACTGTGATATGGTATGAAGCAGAGGTGCAGAGAGAAACACAAATGTCACACCTAGAAGTGTCCTGAAAATATTCAGCAGACTGTTACACTTGTGAGGATAATTGAACGTGTCTGAGAGAAAAAATTCTTACTATCCCCTAGATTCTCCAAGGAAACTTGAGCAAGTGATAGTCACATTTCTCTTAAGGCGTACGAAGTGGCACTGAAGGAAAAGGCATCAATAATGTTTTAAGACTGAGAGAGCCAAAAATATCCCATGTGCCAGACATGTTGAGTTAAAGAAAATTTGAGTCACAGAAATACAAGGTACCCTAACAGAAGATTTGGCACCATGATTACTACTAGCATTATGTAGGGGATTTCGGTCACCTGTTGTGAAGTGAGATGATTAAGTTAGGAAATCTAGGTGATAGATTAGGTCAAATTCAAGTAAAACCTATAATCCCCCATCTTCAAACACTGGCCGGATGACATTCTGGAAGGCTTATATGACATTTAATTCAAGTTAAATCCCAATGCAAACTACAGGAACATATCATACACCTGTTGTTCTAGATAAAATATATCCATTGGATACTGGAGGTTAAGGAATCTGGAGGAAAGTGAGAAAGATGAAGATTTAGAGTTTCAGGGTCAATATCCCTTTTATCTAAAATTATATTAATGTTGAATGTGATTTTGAGAGGGTGCCTACATCTACTGTCAAATGGAAGAAAATTATGAAGCAAAAAGTCAAACAGCACTTGTTAGAGCAGCTCAGAGACACATCTACCTGTGATAAGTGCACAAACCAAACTTGCTGATTTGGAAATGAATTACTGGACATCACATGAGATGTGCATAATTTTCATGATAATATTGCATCCAGTCTTTGATTTTTTTACTAGAGAAAATTAAATCCTCATGATGTGGCAAGAAACAGTAGCATCTGCACAGCTCAGAGGGAAGATTACTGACATTTTTGCACTTATTAATGTGCAATTTGGTCCCATTCACTACAGATTTCTATAGTCCCATTATATATTCTTATGGTAGCTCATTATTGGGGGAATAAATATGGAACTGTCATACTCGGGGCTGGTGATTCAGGGTTCACACTGCAAGGCAACGTCCCCATAGTTCCAGGAAGACTGAAGAGATATAAGAGACAGAGTCCTGGACTTGTCCCCAGTCATTGTCACAGGCCCATACGTGGGGGTCTAGAGCTCTTGCTTCACATGGGACTGTTGGATTTAGGCAAGTGTCAGAAATTCCTTCTTGCTTTCATTCTCCTCTGCTATCGCCTCCAAATCGAATATCTCTAGTTTTAAATTTTAGGCCAATTATATACTTTCTGAAAGTTTACAACACTAGATAGATGTTCAAAGATCATGCAAACATAGTAATATTTCAATAATACACAATTTACTCTAAATCATGAAAAGATATTAATTTTGATATTGGACAGCTGTTTACCAATTGAGTCGATCAGGTGCCAGTTACATAACCAGAATTAAAGGAACTTCTGGGATTTCTGTTTCATGTGTATCTCCAAGTTCACAGACTTAATAATTGGATAATTTTGAACTCCTGAAGAAGTTATTTTTAAAACATTTTTAGGGTTATTCATATTCACACTATATAGAGTGAAATGGGAGTTAACAGGCAGAGTTGGTTGCCCTAAATACTGAGTCATGAAAACACACATTATTTGATAACACTGTTAAATCCTACTGCTGAATAATTGGAGTATGTCAAGGAATAATGCAGATAAACCTTTTGCTCTCCTGGGGCTCAGGGTTGAGTGGCTTGTTTGCTGGTGATGGAAGGAGGAATAAACCAGTTTATCTAGCTACATGTAATTCAAATAAAGATCATAGCTTGACTAATCCAACAGCATGATCAGATCCACAAGGATTTTTGTTTTTCAGTAGTTATGTGGCATATATGCAAAAGGTAATCAAAAATCTTAAGTGTATGGTTTGATATATGATGTCTACCAGTGTAATCCCCACTGCATCAAAAGACACACATTTTAAGCACTCAGAATCCATAGTCCCTCCATGGCACTATCAATTCCTCTGTTGAAGATAAGGACTATTTTTACTTCTATCACCAGTGATTAGTTATGCCTGATTTGAAATTTCTTACTTTTCTCATTCCATGTTATATCTGTGAGATCCATCAGTGTTTTACATGGAGCTGTTTTTGCTAAGTCTCCTTGATTCATTTTTCTACAGTAATTCTTAGGGTATCATCTAGAATACAAGCAGTTTTTGTTTTTGTTTTTGTTTTTGTTTTGCTTTGTTTTTTTCTTTTTGTCTTTTTAGGGCCGTACCCATGGCATATGGAGGTTCCCAGGCTAGGGGTCTGATCAGAACTGTTGTTGCTGGCCTATGCCAGAGCCACAGCAATGCCAGATCCAAGCCATGTCTGCGACCTACACCACAGCTCCTGGCAACGCCGGATCCTTAACCCACTGAGCAAGGCCAGGGATCGAACCCGTGACCTCCTCGTTCCTAGTCGGATTCATTTCCGTTGTGGCATGATGGGAACTCCCAAGTAGTTTTTACTTAGGCAAATATTTGAATAAAGGAGAGCTTTGAAGCTAATTTCATCAAAGTTTTCTCCTCTCCATGATTCTATCCTTTGGATTTAGCTGTTTGTCTCTCACGAAGGCAAATTTCATTTTCCTTATCCCATTTCTCTTCTGCATCCCAAGTTTCTCCCTTTTCTGTATTTTTTTCCATTATAGAGGCATACTTGAATTTTATAATGAAATATATCACAACCACATGTACAAGTATACACGAACTCATGTAAAATATCTCTCATCCTTCACATTCTTCTCCAGCTATTTAGCCATTTCCTTATTTCATTCACCCAAATCTCTGGTTTAGCACCTCCTTTCTCTTCTCATTCCACTTCATTCCACACCATTTCCCTCAAACTGGTTTCATCAAGATCACTAAAGACGCTTATAATGCTGAAGTTTGTGGTTGCTAGTCAGTAAATATCTTTATCAGCTTTTCAGCATCATATGATGCAATCTTTCATTTCCTCTATACCAAATGATTGTTCTTTTGGCTTCTATGTCACACTGATCTTAAATATAATTTTAAGATTTCTTTATCTACTGGGTGGACCTTTGACTCTAAAAAAGGCATAAAAGGAGAGACACATGATAGGTGACTATTACATCAATCTATATGTACGTTAGTCTTAGACTTAGGTACAAAGGAGGATAGAGAGATTAATAAATAAATCAGGACATATTTTATAATCAGATAAAAATTTAAGGTGCTGTGGGCTGGTGAGGGAAAGGAAAGAAATTCTCTCCATGGCTTTTTTTTTTAAAGCTATGATAACTGGCTGAATGTCGGTCCAATTAAGAAAAATGATCATTTGCCAAAAGAGATTTGGGCAAAATTAAAATATCTCATTTAAGTTTACAAAGTAGTGGATAGGATATAAAAGCTTTTCAGAGTTTGGGATACACAGTTGAAAGTCCTTGGAATATAATGCAAGCCATAGGGCAGGACCTTTGGAAAGAAAATAGCAAAAAGAGGGAAGAAACAGGATGTAGCTTCACTTTTCCCAATATTTACAAATAGATATCAGGGGATTAAATATTCACTGAATTACTCCAATCGTCCTTCTCCAAATCTGATAGCCCATCTTAAAGTACTGAGTTACCAGTGGACTGGAGTATTAACACTTGATTTCTTTTCACTCCTTATTAACCCTTACCTAGGCAGATCACTTGAAAGCACAAGACTTGGCTCCAGGTCTTGTCCACCTTTGCAGGACAATGGAGTCACTTTGGAATCCCTAACTGTGCCTCCAACAGAGCATTATCAATCATTCCACCTTCCAATGCTACCTAGCCTTAGCTACCTACCATTGTTCTCCTGTGTTGGCGCTGACAGAACAATGGTTGGCAAGACAAACCTGTAGGCAAATGATGAAAATCTGCAACAGATTTAAATGAGTCACTGCTCTGTATGATTTACTTCTCTATATAACTTGCTGGAGACAAACCTTTGCCCCATCTCTACACTAGTGTCTATCAGGCTACCATCCCACTGAGTATAGCAGGATCAGTAGGAAATGATGCAATTGTGACTCTCCTAGCTCCTACAACTAGAGGTATAAGAAAAGCTGTGAGAAAATGAAGGTACTGAATTTTCTCTGTTTTTTAAAGAAGAAAATGGCTATAAGAAAAAATAAAGCATCTGGAACAAGCTTGGGACACTGGAGGGATAAGCAATCAATGATGAAGTTGAAGAAATAATTTTTCCTGGCTAGAAGATAAGTTTTAAAAGCAAGGCATATTCTCTATCAAGCTGAGTAAAAAGTAACATGAAGTACAAATGAATAGCAGAACTGAGTCTCTTGTTTTGGTGAAAAGGGTCAACACTTTCACATTGCTACATTTTTTGATCAACTCTGAGAATTCAATTGCAACCTCAGGTCCCCAGGCAGTTCTTCCACTAATCCTTTTATCCTCTATAGCTTTCCCAGATGCTGCAGTACAGATGTTTAAGTCATGAGGTATAAAGATGAAAACACAAGCTCCTCCTTGATTATAAGGATTAATTTTGGGGGTAGATTACAATTCCTATTATATGGTTTCTCTACCTTTTGTGACCATGCTATTCAAAACTTCTTAGAATGGGTCTTTTTCTGCAGGACCACACACACACACACACCCCACACACACCCCTAAGCCACTGCAATATTTAACATCTTTACCTTATCTAACAGATAAGGTACTGGATAATGAGACTATTCCTAAGAAACTTGTCAGTGATGAGCTATACACAGGGCTAATTTAGCCAAACACTCTTACTGGGGAAATTGTCTTTATAGCACCTGGAAATAAGTGACTACATTTATTATTGGAGATCCCAAAAAAACAAAGTAAGGATAAAAAGAATATTTGAAGGAAAAAGGCTTTCTAGCAGGCAAAGACAATATCCTGATCATTCTTCCTGCCCCATCCCAGTTCCTAAAATTCTCCATAGTTCCAGACGATAGGTACAGATGTTAATTCCATTAGAGTTAGAGAATAGAAAAAAAAAATCAGAGCAGTAATCAGTCTGTCAGTCAGATACCTTTTGGCTTACCATTCAGGCACCTATTTTATGTATGTTTTTTATTACTTAGCACCAATAATGGGCTGGGATCTGTGTATTTCTCCTGGCCTTGACTACGTATTCTCTATTTCTGCCTAAGTTTTTCATTGAAGTTGACTTTTAAATGCAAGTGGTTTATACTCACATGTTCCTGCAATCTTTTTCGGGGGTGGGGGGCTGTTAGATGTATTTAGGATTTGTTTTCTCTTCACTGATGGCATTTGATTCATATTTTAAGCCTGTGGGCCTGAAATAGATGGAGGCAAATGTGCCCACTGAGATTAATATTGCTCGCATGACAGGAAGCCTCTCCATGCAAAATTATAGCCCAGGCATATTCTATATTATATTTAAAAGTTAATAACAGACATATGAAAATATGAAGTGTTCGTGTTTAATCATCTCTTCACAAATGTTCTTTTGGATTTTGAGACAAGTGGTGGCTAGATATGGATAGAATCACATTCGAAGAATCTAATGTTACAGAAGTCTATGTTTTTATTCTGTTTGTATCCATTATTGGCTACATTAATGGTTTTCCCAGTTCATTGTTGCAAATATTACAAATATTAACTCTCCTAATTCAATTTCTAGATTTTCTTATTTTAAAGTGATGGCCAATAGCTTTTTTTTTTTTTTTGGTTTTTTGTTTGTTTTGTTTTTTTTCTTTTAACACAGAAAATCTTCCTACTTAGGGGCAAAAAAAAAAAAATACTGTTCTCTCATGCTCAAAGATGAGCTGATTATTTGCCATTATTCTAAACAAATAGAAATGGTAATTTAAATGGTGTTTCAAATATCTGAAAGGAATATTAGCATTCAAACTAAAACTATAGCATCTTAATATTCTCATCAGCTCTGATTACTTAATAAAAATGGGTCATTAGAAAACAACTAGCTAGATCTTTCATTAATGGACAAATACGCCAAATGATATTAATATCGTCCACATGTCTAAAATGCGTGGAGACAATAGTATTGTAAGCATTGATGTATTTTTTCTATGTTACTAAATTTTCTTAATTATACATTGTAATTTTTATTTGTCTTTTTTTTATTATTTTTTTTATTTTAGGGCCGCACCTGCAGCATATGGAGGAAGTTCCCAGGCTAGTGGTCAAATCAGAGCTACAGATGTCAGCCTACGCCACAGTCCCAGCAATGCCAGATCTGAGGTGTGTCTGCAAACTACACCACAGCTCATCGCAATGCCAAATCCTTAACCCAGTGAGTGAGGCTGGAGATCAAACCTGCATCCTCACGGATGCTAGTCAGATTTGTTTCTGCTGAGCCACAATGGGAACTCCTACATTGTGTTTGTATTTATTGATATAACACACTGGGGAGAAAAAAATGTAGGAGGCAAATAGTGAATTCACACTCAGCCATTTGATTGAGTAGAATTGGGCCACTGGCTCGAAGCCAGTCACATGGATATTTCTAATTGATTTAGCAGCAGGCCTCTTACTCCATCTCAAATGACACTCTTCCCTGGACGGCACAGTCTTTAGAATCTCCTGATTGTCCTGCTGCCCCTCCAGCTGCACCTTTTTCATACCATATTCACCTTCATCTCTGTACAAACTATAAAATTGGGTCATCCTTGATGACATTTTCTCCTTCATCCCCATATCAAAACCCTTGTCAATTCCATTTCATAATAATCCAGTGTTTTCACCCACTTTTCTTTACTCCACTGTCTTGGCCCAAGCCACCAATTCTGTCGTCTAGTCACTATAATTGCTGATTTTTTACTGGCTTCTACCAATGAATTCAAAATTCTCCTACCTACACAACATCAAAAATAACTGAACTAGAATTTAATCACCTTTGTGCCTATTATAGTAAAAGAGCTTCCCATTACTTTACAAGAATCATTTTTAAGATAATCTATTGCATGGCTATCAACCCACACCATGTAACTTCCCAGTCTGTTTCTACCCTTGTCACAGGTTTGTATTCCATGATCTAGACTTATAGGTATTCCCAAGAGAGAATATGATATGTTCTTTCCAGACTCAGCATGCTTTACTTACTGTCTTAAATTGTCTTTCTACATTTGTTTTTAAATTTTGGCTAACTCTAATTTGTCACTTCAATATCCGCTTGAAGTTACTATGTAATTAAGCATTTGATTAAAACCGATTGCATAGCCCAGAGTACATGGATTCATAATGTACTGTATTTTACATTTTTAAAAATTTATAACATACTTAATAGTTTATTTGACCATCACAGTAGAATATATGCTCTAGGAAATAAAGGTTTATATGCCTTGTAACTAGTATATTTACAGCATTTCCTTAGTGCTTGCAAAACAGAAGATGATCAGACAGTGAACTGATACCTCTTACTTTATAATTCACTGGATTTTTGGAAGATAATGAAATGCAATTGATGTTAAGTCCTCAAATTAATTAATAACTATTTTTTCTGGTAAGAAATATCTCATTACATAAAAGTCTCCATTTACTGTGAGCTAAGATCTTAGAATAAGGTAGATTATTATTGTTTTCGAACATTATAAACACTATTAAGAGTATGTATAGGGCATTAGTTAAGCATTTTGGGGCAAAAAAATAAAAGCAAAATCATACTTAATATCAATGTGCAAAAAGGAATATTAATTAGATTTTCCAGGCAAAACACTAATAGATTCTACAAAGAAATAGTAAAAAGGACTTGAATAGGACTTTCTCCAAGAAATAGGCAAAATCGCTTAACTAACTAAAAGTACTGAGTGGATAGTTATATTTCTGGTGGAAATTTAAGGTATGTTTTATTGCAGATACATAAAAAATTAAACAGTAAATGAGCCTTATTAGAGAAAATCAAACTGTACACATGCAGATACAAATTTATCAGTACCTGGTCTTTATAAAGATTTACAGGATTTATTGGCCCCAGTTAGGCCTAATAATAGAAACAATTGGCATTAATCAACCTTATTTAGCATTCCTCCACATCTGTACATGTGCTTTTTCAGAGCCACCTTACAGGGACTAAATCAAAGAGAATTAAAATAATATATATTATATAAATTACACACTTCATATATATCTATGTCTCAATGTTCAGTATACATGCTTTTTTTAAAAAAATACTAAACCTCAATCTGAAGAAATAAACCTTGTACCAAAATTTTGTAGACTGGGAGAAAAAAAAGTCAATTGTTTTAATACACTATTAGAAAGTGAAAATCTAGTTTTGGGAATATGTTTGATCACCAAAGTCAAAATGGAATTAAACCGTAAAGTAGATTTATCATGAATATAGGGAGACCAAGATATTTCCCATCGCCATATTTTAAGGATACATTAATTGAAGGATACAATATATGAGGCTAATAGGGTCTAGGTATAAGTAGTGCCCTGTTTCCAAAGCAATGCTGAAAGAAGGAATCCTGGCTAAAATAAGAGAAGGAATGAAAATATCGTCATAGAGTTGCATTAGTGTATAAATGCAGGTGATATTTTCTGAGATGTTTCAGGACATTCCAGACTAAATGCTTCTGTCACACACTCTGGGTAAGTTGTCCTGTCTAGTAAAGCATGTAATTGTATGCTTTTGTTGCTTTGATCCCCTCAATAATCTATCTACATCAGTGTATGGTGGAAATCATGGACTAGGAAGAAAACAGAGGCCCCTCTCCACTGATTCCCTATGTGAGTGGTTGTGCTCTCCCATCTGTCATCGGATGGGCTGTCGTTCCCATCTTTTGGAACACTAAGCTCACAAATGAGTGGCAGCAAACCCACGTGCAGAGACAGCAAAATCACTCTGGATGTAGATATATAGATAATAGAAAATCATAAAATAGTGCAAGTGAAAGATGCCAGAACACGTTTCAGCAGTGCCAGAGTGTGAATAAATTTTAACCTAGTATTCTCTAGTCATCTAAATAATTAAGAATATGTGAGTAAAAAATTTATTCTCATCTTCATAAGTACTCACAGATTGTGATTTGGATCTACTTTATTCTCACGTAGATAGTTAAGAATGTACTCTGACAAAATAAGGGCAAAACAATAAAGAACATGTGATATTTAGGAAATTTTAGACCAAACTAAGGAATGTCCTAAAGGAAAGCCTCAAGATGAAGGCTGCACAGAAAAACAGTCAATATTAGAGTGGGAGGACTCTGGGCTCTGGGAATAAGGACTCTGGAGAAGTAAAGAAAAAAATGTGTGAGCATGGAATATATATTGGGGGAGGTGAGGAAGATTAACAGACATCTTGATATAATGGATCATATGAAAACCAAAAAGCATATAATACAAATAAAACAGTGAAAGAGAAAGGTGATTAGAGAGGCCAAGAGAAGGTAAAGACAGAAGAGAAGAAGTAAACTTGGATTTTCAGTCAATACTGTTTGGCCTTAGGTGTCTGGTCTCAAACCAGGTGGCACAGACTCAGTTTTCATGCATCTAACAGTTAAGACAATTAAGTACTTTGGAAATAATTCAAAAGATAATTATAAAAAGACTCTGATATGTGGGGTGAAAAGGAAAAAAAAAGCTAAGAAGCTCAGGACTTAAAGAAAGACATTGTGGTGAATTTTCTGTTTTTGTTTGTTCTTTGTTTTATCTCCCATTTCACATTCCATGTTTACAATACCAGGCCCCTGAGAGTACTCCAACCCAGCAAAATATACCAAGAATAGGCAAAAAAAAAAAAAAAAAAAAAAAAAAAGCAAGCCTGATACTATAGAACTTCTAAATAAACAGCATGGAAAGATAAGAATAGAAAATTAGGAGATAAAACTAGTATGTATAAAATAAACACATCATAGGAAATAAAGCCATTATTTTGTAATAACTTTAAATGCAGTATAATCTATAAAATTATTGAATCACTATGTTGTACACCAAAAACTAATATTGTAAATCAACAATGCTTGAAAAAAGACATAGCCTGTCACATGTATTTTTGCATTTTATACCAAGAGCACAGGTAGCAAAAGTAAAGATCAACAAGTAGAGGTAATTTAAAATAAAAAGCTTTTGTAAAATAAAAGAAATAATCAACAAAATGAAAAGGCAAACTTACAAAATGCAAGACAAGTTTTGCAAGCCCTATGTTGGATAAGGGGTTAGTACCCAAAGTATATAAAAACTCATATGCCCCAGTATAAAAAGCAGACAATCTAATCTTAAAAATGGGCAGAGGATAAAAATAGACTTTTTTTTTTTTTCTGAAGACAACAATCAAATGGTCAACAGGTACATTGAAGATACTCAGCATCACTAATCATTAGGAAAATGTAAATTGAAACCTCAATGAGATATTACTTTACACCTGTTAGAATGGCCATCATCAAAAAAAGACAAGTGTTGGCCAGGATTATGGAGGTAAGGGGACACCTGTACATTGTTGGTGGGACTATAAGTTGACTCAGCCACTATGGAAAATAGTATGATATTGTCCAATAAAAATAGAAAAATAGAACTACCACATGATACGGCAATTCCTCTCCTGGGTATATGCCCAAAGGAAATTTTAAAAGGGTATTAAATTTACATATTCATAGGTTTATTGAAGCATTATTCACAATAACCAAGATGTGGAAACAACTCAAATGTTTATCAACAGATGAATGGACAAAGAAAGTGTGGTATATATGTATATAAATATAACTAATATAAATATAAAAATATATCTCCTATGCATATACACACATGCATAGCATAATATTCGACCATGAGAAAGAAGGAAATTTGCAACAAGGTGGACAGATCTTGAAAATATGTAAGTGAGATAAGTCAGAAGGAATGTATACTGTATATCACATATGCATGTGGGAACTTAAAATGCTGAACTTATAAAACAAAGTGAAATGGCAGTTACTGGAGTCTGGGGGGTCAGAGAAATGATGACATGTTTAAGGGTACACGTTGGAAACTATAGATAAGTGAGAGAGTTCCAGAGATCAAAGTCACAATATAGCGATTACAGACAAAAATACTATATTATAAAATTCAAAGTTACTTAGAGACTAGGTTTTACTTGTTGCCACAAAAAAAGAAATCATTATGTGATGTGATAGATATGTCCACCAATAGTAAGACAGTAATCATATTACAATATATAAATGTATCAGTCAAAACGGTGTACACTTCAAACTTATACAATGTTATTTGTCAGTTAGAGTGCAACAAAATAAATTTAAAAATAACAACGACAATACAACAAAACCAAGAGAAACCAAGTCTCCGCTCTAAGGACCAGAATAAAAAAACTCAAAGGATGGAGTTCCTCCTGTGGTGCAATTGGATCAGTGGTACCTCTGGAGGTTCCATCCAGGAGTGCCACAGTGGGCTAAGGATCCAGCATTGCTGTCGCTGTGGTGTAGGTTGCAGCTGAGGTTCAGACCTGATCCCTGGCCCAGAAAATCCAAATGCCATGGGATGTCAAAAAAAAAACAAAAACAAATAAGCAAACGAAGCTCAAAGGAGATCTAGAAAGGGTAGAAATTGTGTTACCATATCCAGTGAAACTTTGAGCCTGATCCTCCCATGGAGATTAATACTAGCAGATCTTGGCTAGGCTGATCTACCCCCATGTGACAAAGACACTATCAGGGGTGACTAACCCACTCTTGGGGCAACATCAGCTGGAAGTTAGACTGATGCCTCACTCATCCTTTCACTCATTAGCTGCACTGAACTTGAACATTTTGCAACTGGAGAGTCAGTGGAGTACAAGTAGACCAACCTATCCTCTGCCTCATACTATGTGACCATGGCAGCTCCCATATGTTCTCAGGGGAAGGCAGTATTACCAGCTGCAACATGGGAAAATCCATTCTCCTTCTAACACATGAAGGAGACTGTGACTGTGGTAGGCTTGATCCATGCTCACCATAGTGCCAGTGACACCAAGTGGGGAGAGCCATACTTTAATCTACAATAGGCAGAAACAGACAAGCACATTGAACTCAACCTGAATTACCATACCGCCTAGTTTCTTCTAATCCTCCATCCCATGGCAACAAGGCAACCCAGGCCCAGCATGTCCCAGACCTCTACCTAGGTATTGACCCAGGCTCAGTGCATAATGTCTCTCTACACATGAAGTTATCTAGCTCCATCTACCCAGGAGCATAAGACCACCCATGTCAGGCATTTCCCTCCTTCATGTTAGGAAGGAGCCTATGTAGTTGCTCCCTTCCTATGAGGCATTTTTCAATTTTCTCATTTTTCAGTGAGAATCTATCAGAACTCAGGAGCTGGGTAACAGACCAGGGGACATGCTCTCTGCTGCATAAGTCCTGCTTTTAATCTCATCTCACACAGCAACAACCTAGTGGCTCAGGAAAGAACCTTGCCACCAACATAGGTGGAAGGAGTATGGATTTAGCAGGTGCCCCAGTAAAGCCCTAAGAATAAAGCAGGCCATAATAACATTGTTGAGCCTCAGAATATTAGGTTGGAATTACAGTCTCAAAATCTAGAGCCTACACACTAATCTTGATCAAGGACACTGCCTGCCAAGAGTTAAGATCCAGTAGCCTAATATAATTTCTAAAATTGCAGAGATATTAGACAAAGCCACTTTTCATACCAACTACAATTAAATCACAAATGGAATAAGAAAAGACAGTCAACTGATGCCCAAATGGGGGTGAACAGGATGAATCAGGTGCTGGATCTCTAAGAAATACTTCAAAGCAGCCATGATGAAACTGTTTCAACAAACAATTGCAAATATTATTTAAACAAACATTAAAAAGTAGGGAGTTCCCACTGTGGCACAGGGAGTTCAAGATTTATAAACTAAAATTATAAAAAATAACTAATTGAAAAAATATAGAACTGAAAAAGAAAGTAACAGAAATGTATAAAATTACTCACTAGATGATTTCCTAAAAAAAAAAATGTAGAGATGATAAAGAACAGAATAGATAAAAGAAATTTATTCAGTGTGAACAATAGAACAATTAAACAGAAAGGAAGGTGGGGAGGAATGAAAAGCAAGCCTCAGGAACCCATGAAACTACAACAATAAATCTATATTCTATTGTTTGTGTCACTGGCATCCTAGGATGACAAGAAGAAAAAATGACTGAGAAGTTAATGAAAAAAAGAGTGAAGGAGTTCCCGTCGTGGCGCAGTGGTTGACGAATCCGACTAGGAACCATGAGGTTGTGGGTTCGGTCCCTGCCCTTGCTCAGTTGGTTGATGATCCGGCGTTGCCGTGAGCTGTGGTGTAGGTTGCAGACGCGGCTCGGATCCCGCGTTGCTGTGGCTCTGGCATAGGCCGGTGGCTATAGCTCCGATTGGACCCCTAGCCTGGGAACCTCCATATGCCGCGGGAGCGGTCCAAGAAATAGCAAAAAGACAAAAAAAAAAAAAAGAAAACTCATCAAATTTGACAAATGACATAAACCTGGACATTAACAAACCTGAGAAAATCCATATAGAATAATCCCCAAAAAATCCATTTTCATGACGTGTCATCATTAAACATTTAAATGTAAAAACAAAGATCAAATTTTGAAAATAGCAATAGAATAATGACAAAGTATCTCAAGGGAAAATGATTTGATTGACAGTGGGTTCCACCTCATACCCACAGACACCAAAAGAAGTGATACAATGTTTATTTAGGTTCCCAGAGTAAAGAACTGTAAACCTAAGATTTCTATTTTTCATGAATAAAGGAAAAACCAAGACATTCCAAAATCTGTGATATGTGTGTGGAGGCGAGGAATTGTTGCAGATATGTATCATTAATAATGGCTAAAAGCAACCTCTTAAAACAGGAAATTATAAAAGAAGAGGTTTAAAAATTCAGACAAGAATAAGAACAATAGATTAAATAAAGGCAGAAGTAGACATAATATTTTTTTCCTTATGAGTTTCTTAGATTATGTTAGATGTTTAAAGCAAAAAAAAAAAAAAAAACCTATCATCTGACGTGGTGTCCAGTGTAGAGGAAATATTCACAATTATATTTTTATAATGGAGTGGATATAGGACCTAAAAGGAAGTAGGGTTCTAATAGTTCACTTGAATTAGTAAAACAGTATGCTGTATAATATATTGTAGATTGTGCTATTACATGTATATATTGTAAATATTAAGGGCAACAATTAACAAAATTACATAGAGCAATACACTTGAAAATATTACAAACAAATAAAGGCAGAATCTTAAAAATGTCTAATCTAAAGGAAAGCAAGAAAAAAGCAGAGTACTGAGAAAGAGGACAGATGAGAAATAATAAAATTCAAAATTGAATTTAAAAGGCCCTCAATAGTCAACATTTTAAAAATATTCAGTTGGAAAATGGACATAAGACCTGAGAAGTTTCAATGAAAAGGACATACAAATGGCAAATAAGCATAATAAAAGATGTTCAAAATCTCTAATCACTAGATAAGTGTAAATTAAGATTGGATGTCAATGCACACCTATGAAAATAGTTTAAAATTGTGATATCAAAATGATGAGGATGCAGCAAAATTGGATCACTCATGCAATTCTGGTTGGGTTATAAAATGGCACAGCTACTCTAGAAAACTATTTGTCAGTTTCTTAAAAAATAAAAATATACCTACCATAACTGTCAATTGCAATCTTGGCCATGTACCCCAGAAAAAAATGGAAATTTATGTCCACAAAAAACGATATTCATAGTAGCCTTCCTTGTAATATCCGAACATTGGAAACAATTCACATTTTTCTATGGGAAAATTAAAAAAAAACTGTGGTGCATTCATGCTATGGAACACTACCCAGCACTGAAAATGCACAAACTATCAATACAAATAACTTGGATCAGCATCAACATAATACAGATTAAAATATCATATACTGTATGATTTCATTTAGATAACACTCTTGAAATGACAAAACTATGGAGATAATGAACAGATTAGTATTTGCCAGGAGTTACACAAGGGTAAGGAGGTAGTGATGACCATGGCTGTAAAAGGGTAGGACGAGGAAGACAAAAGGAGATGAAATAGTACTGTTTGTTATTATGGAGATGATTCATTGATGGTACATGTGATAGAATTAAGACACATACACACAGGACACATACACAAGTGAGGGCATGCATAAAAAGTGAAATCTGAATAAGCTCATTGATTTGTATCAATTTCAATTTCTGAGTTTTGTCACTTTGCTATAGTTATACAAGTTGTCAACATTTGGGGAGATATGGTGAAGGATGCATAGGATCTTCACATGCATTTCTCTCCAAACTCATGTAAATCTATGATTATATCAAAATTTCTAAAAAGTTAAAACCATGCAAGCACTGACTATATAGTTTTAATAATTATGTAAATATATGTTGAAATGATAAAGGTAAAAAATTGAAGCCTACAGATTATCTCAGGACAGACTAAGCACTGTGAAAAATGGCCAAAAGTTCTCCAACTAAATGTAGAAAAAACGTTTTGAGCAAAAGGAGCTTAGAGAATTTGTTACAAGTAGGTCCACACTACATTGGGTTCCACAAAGTCCATCAGACTAAAGGAAAATAGTACTCTAGTGATACCTGAATCTACACAAAACAAAAGAAGAACAAAACCTTGTAAATATGTAACAATTTTTCATTGATAAAATTTCATTAAAAGACAATGAAAATTGCTTAAAAATAATTGCAACATATTGTGGAGTTCATAATCAATATAGAAGAAAAATCATGACCACTATATTGTACGAAGGACCACAGGTTAAGTAAAAATATTATATTATGGGGTATTTATGTTATACATGAAGTAGTAGCAAGTTAGAGTGTATAAATTAAATATGCAGGGAGTTCCCATCATGGCTCAGCAGAAATGCATCTGACTAGTATCTATGAGGACGCAGGTTTGATCCCTGGCATTGTTCAGAGGGTTAAGGATCTGGTGTTGCCATGATCTGTGGCATAGGTCACAGACATAGCTCAGATCTGGTGGAGTTCCTGCCATGGTACAACAGAAACCAATCTGACTAGGAACCATGAGGATGCAGGTTCAATCCCTGGCCTGTCTCAGTGGGTCAAGGATCCACCATCACCATGAGCTGTGGTGTAGGTCACAGACACGGCTCAGATCCTGTGTTGCTATGGCTGTGGTGTAGGCCAGCAGCTATAGCTCCGATTCGACCCCTAGCCTGGGAACTGTCATATGCCATGGGTATGGTCCTAAAAAGACTAAATAAACAAACACGCAAATAAAAACCTTATGAAGACATAAAAATGTCATACACATAAAGAGTGTTTTGAACAAATAGTGATAGGTAACAGGCTTTACACATCCAAAATTATAAAGTTGAACTGCTTCCTTACATCATATGCAAAAATTAACTCAATGGATCATAGACTTGAATGTAAAAAATACTTCCATGAAACTATTTTTTTGAAAAAAAATAGGAATACATAACCATGACCTTGGATCAGGTAAAATAAAGCTTTCTTAGACACTGTATCAAAAGCACAAGTTACAAAAGAAAAGTATAAATAAATAAAAACTGATACATTTCATCAATAGCTAAAAGTTGTATTCCTCAAATATTGTCATCAAAAGAGTAAGAAAACTTAGAAAACTGGAGAATATATTTGTGAATCATATATCTAATAAAGGCCTTGAATCCAGAAGATATGAATACATATACACTCCTACATCAAACAAAAAATAATTAATCCAGCTGAAAAGTAAGTAAAGGGATTAAACAGGTAGTTCTCTTAAAACAAAGGTACAAATGGCTAGGAAGCACATGAGAAAATGCTCAGTTTCATTAGCTATTAGGGAAATGCACATCAAAACCAAAATGAGGTATCGCTTTACACCCATGAAACAGCTTTAACCAAAAGACAGATAGTAACAAGTGTTGACAAAGACGTGAGAAATTTTGAAATCTTATACTTGAAATATGAAACATAAAATTATCCCATGGCCCAATAACTTCACAATTAAGTATATACTGCAAAGTAATAAAACCGTATGTCCAAACAAAAATTTGTACGTAAATGTTAGTACCATTATTCAATTAGCCAAACAGTGAAAATAAGCTAAACTATCCATGAAATGATGGCCAGACAAGATATAGGCATGCAATGAAATATTATTTAACAGTAGAAATGAAGTACTGGTAAAATGATACCACATGAATGAATGATGAAAATTTTATGCTGAGTGAAATAAACCAATCACAAATGATCACTTATTGTATATACTTGCGGGAAATGCTCGGAATAAGAAGTAGAGACAGAAAGCAAATTAGTGGTTGTCTAGAGATAGAAGAATGAAGGTAGAAAGTAACTGCTAATAACTAGAGGGTCTCCTTTGTAGGTGATTAAAATATTCTAAAATTGATTATGGTAATGGCTCCATGACTCTGTTAATATGCTAAAACTCATTAATTAGAGAGTTTAAATGCGTGACTAGTATTGTATATTAATTATATCCTAATAAATCTGTTAAAGATAATTAAATGAATGGATAAATGTGTCCAAGATCACTAAAACAGACTGCACAAAAGAGCTTTTTTTAAGTTTGATCTTATATTTTTGCCATCAGTATTACAAATGACCTGACAGTAATTATAATTTGGGGGCACTTATACTGATAAATTTGCATTTTTCACCATAATTTAACTCTTGCTACTTTCTGATGACTTAAGCAGTTTTTGATTTCTATATAAATTCTAATATATCAAAAGAGTTTATACAGTGTTCATTTTGTTTCCTTCCGAAAATAATGTGACATTATTCTCACCTCATAGCATTTATTTCAAAATCAATATTCCGTTAGATATACTGAAAATTTGACTGCTGATGAATGGAAATGTAATCTAACACAGACCACACGTTTTGTTCATGTTGAAATACAGACTCTTTTTGCTAAAAAAGAAATATGTATATATATATGGAAATATATATATATGGAAGTTGAATAGTTAGCTTGAAACATCATTAATATTATTTTTCACATAAACTGAGATGGTAACAAAATAATAAAATAGGAGTTAGTATTTTCTTAAATACAAGTTGCAATATTTTCTTTAATTTTTCACTGTATTTCATTACCAATTATTTTGATTTCTTTTTTAGCAGTTTAGATTTTGCCCTGATTGTCCTGAGTCAATTAAATGAATACCAAACAGTAAAATTATTGTTACTTATCTTAGTTTTGACTAGTTTTCAGAGGCATGAAAAGATGCACAGATATTATGACCAAACATAACTAGGATGAAGTTCTAATTTTGCCATAAATGAATAAAAATAGGTATGGTATTTTCAGCAACCTCTCTGATCATCAGCATCTACATCTATTAAATATTTGTAATAATCCTTCCTTAGAGTACTTGAAAATAATAAACACAGCTAATGATTAAAAACTCTAACATAGTATCTGACAATCAGAATGTGTCAAAACATCATGAGGACTATTATTGTAATAGATGTAATATTTAATAATATTGCTGGCCATTGAAAGCTAGATCACCGTGAAAAAACTGTAATAATTATAGTAAAAAACTTGTTAAATTACATACCAATGAAAGCTTGAGTCTTAATTTTAAATATAGGTAGATTCTAAAATCTCATGGAAATTGCAGTCTCAATATTATTGTCCTGTCCTGTCTTATTGCCCAATGATATGATACCAGACTAGGATTGCTCTTATTTCAAACATTCACTTAAAGAGATTGTTTTAATCCCTGTAATTTATCTGTTCAAACTAGCCTGGTGTGGGTTTTTGTCAGTTTCCTCATATAATCGTAATGTAAATTTTAGTAACTGTAAACACCTTCTCACTCTCACTTTGCTTTTTCACAAAGTTTACAGTGTTTTTTATCTTAATGGATTCTAAAAACTAAATGAGAAACAGTACATTCAGATGTCTGTAATATGACAGACGTTCAGTCTTTGTTATACTCTGTGATTTAACCTCCAGAATCACCTCTTCAGTGACTTCATTTCCATTTCTACTTTACTTGCAAAAGAGCTGTACACTTTCCAGGGCAGAGATCAAAAGAGTTCTTTATATAATGGCCTTAATACTGAGTGTATTGACAGGAAGAAAAAAATAATAATACTTCAATAAGGACTTACGAATTTTTATCCTGAGCTTGATAAATATTCAAGTACATGGTATATTCAAGAGGAAGTTTTTAATGGTCTAACTTTTTTTTTTTTTTGGTCTTTTTGCCATTTCTTTGGGCCGCTCCCGCGACATATGGAGGTTCCCAGGCCAGGGGTCCAATCGGAGCTGTAGCCAGCCTACACCAGAGCCACAGCAATGTGGGATCTGAGCTGCATCTGCGACCTACACCACAGCTCACGGCAACGCCCGATCCCCAACCCACTGAGCAAGGCCAGGGATTGAACCAGCAACCTCATGGTTCCTAGTCGGATTCGTTAACCACTGTGCTACGACAGAACTCCCTGGTCTAACAATTTTCTATGAAATATAAAATGGTTATGAATTAGGTCTGAAAAGTTGTGTTTCACTGCTAAAATTCTGATATGTTATTTTTAAGAGTATTAATAATCTTAGTATTTTACTAGATAATATACTGATACACCTATTATGATTTAATGTTATTTTTATAATGATAACATGAATTTATGGCATATTGCCAACCATATAATACATCTGGCATGTGCTAATCACATTTTCAAACATTTATAACTAAATATAATTCCATAATACAGGGATAACACATAGCACAACCAAATAAACACATTCTACCTTTAAATATACAATGTTAAGAGCTTTGAATTCAACAAAACATGCATTATCTAAATTTATTAAACCATACAATACCTAACATCCAGATTTTTAAAAAACCATTCACTAATAATATCATTGATATTTATTTATTATTGATATTTATCAGTCAAATAAAAATTACTTGTAAAGAAAAGACAAAGTATTTGAGTGCATTGATATCCTGGGAATTTATTGTTCATTGTGGGTTTTTTTTTGTTTTTTTTAAGCTGTCATGGCTATTTTACTAGTAATGTTTACCATGTCCTTTTTCCTCCCAAATACAATATAAACTAATGAACCAAAGGTTACATGGTGTACAACCTAGAAGTACAAAAAACATTTAAAGTTCAAAATTTCTATTAACTTTCCAATTTCAGTTTTCCAAATTGCTGCTTCTTTCATTTTACCTGATCACTGCAGAATTAGGCCTGAACTTAAACTCCACATTAAATGCTAGATTTTAAAATTTTTATCATGTACACTGTGCAAAACAAAAGCATCATTGTCTGACAGGCCTAGTATAAAAGATAGTCTATTAAGAAAAAGAGATGTCAATTAGATTAGCAAAACAGAACCACTACCTCACACAATATGAAATATTCCTTAGATGTGTCAACATTTTGAAATATTACAGATGGTATTTTAGAGGAGAAAGCTATTTGTACTTTTTAAAAGTGAAATTACATTATTGTTAAAAGTTATATATTTGTGTAGAAAAAAAAATCTAATTGTTTCTCTCTAGTTGGAGCTAAAGAAGTTGTAATTTGATGGGTAATTTTAATAATAGCTTAGCTTTGCTTTTTACATAAATTTCTACATATTTTATATATGTGCATTAAATGTATGCACATATTTTGTTGAATATGTCATTACTATAATAATTGATAATATACAACAGGGTAAATCCAACCAGTAACAAAATTGCAACATTGTTTTTTTTCTTTTTAGGGTGGAGCCTCAGCACATGGCGGTTCCTAGGCTAGGGGTCTAATTGGAGCTACAGCTGCTGGCCTCTGCCACAGCCACAGCAACACAGGATCTGAGCCATGTCTGTGACCTATACCATGGCTCACGTCAACACCAGATCCTTAACCCACTGAGAGAGGCCAGGGATTGAACTTACAACCTCATGGTTCCCAGTAGGATTCGTTTCTGCTGAGCCACAACAGGAACTCCAAAATTACAACATTTGTTTTTTGAACCATGTACCTGTTAATGCTTTGTAGAAAGACATGAGAACTCAACAAAATATCTGCATAATTTCTTTGCAAAAATTCATTTAGAAGATGGATGACCAGTGTATTTATATAAAAAATGATGATTATCTAAAGTCAATGACATAATGAAACAGTTCCTTTTGATTTGCAAACTTAGAATTTATGATCTATCTAAAAGTATGAAGGTGTGTGATTCTTGTCATTCAAAATGTTTTCAAATCCATTATCTTAACCATTATATTTACGGTCTTTTTTATATTTTCCTATGTTCAAGTGAACAAGAAAAATTCCCTCCATATTTCACACTAATAAGTCTTCATGATCTGCACACATACAAAGACTCTCCTATAAGAACTACATTGTTTCACAGTGCTATTTAAATGTTTGTGGTGATCAGAGACCCAGAATGAAAATTCTTCATCCTATTGCTGGATAAAGAAAATACACATCAGGAGATCCCATCATGGCACAACAGAAACAGATCTGATAGGAACCATGAGGTGAGGGTTCAATCCCTGGCCTTGCTCAGTGGGTTAAGGATCTGGCATTGCCGTGAGCTGTGGTGTAGGTCACAGATGTGGCTTGGATTTGATGTTGCCGTGATTGTGGCATAGGCCAGTGGCTATAGCTTGGATTCGACCCCTTGCCTGGGAACTTCCATGTGCTGCAGATGAGGCCCTAAAAAGAAAAAAAAATACACTTCAATATACTTTGTTTTTCAATATCCCTCAAATTATTGTTATTCTGTCTGCTACAAAAATATTCTGAATTGATTCTTTGTCATAGTAGATTATCAATATTAAAGAAAAATGTTCACTGACATTTTATTCTAAGCCATTTTTAATGGGAAGAAAATAACTGATGAAATAGGATATTATATATATAATATTGGTTTTAATAGTGTTATATCTAAGCCAGAAGGAAAGATGAAAAATTATCTGTTAGCCATAAACTGAGATAGTGCAAGCAAAAATCTAATACACAAAATACAAAAAAAGAAGTCATAACAACCAGTCATCTCCAAAGAAAAGAAAATTAATCTGTCAACTATGGTTTTAAGCTATTTTGTTGAAGAAGAATCAAGCTGCCCAAGATCGCAGATCGTGTAGGTGGTCTCATTCAGCCTTTGGTCCAAGCTGCTTTTCTCTGTCTCCCAAAGGATGCCTCCTAAAAAGAAGGGTACAAACAGAGGACAATAATACTGCTCACTCTGAAAATCTAAACTGCATTTCAAAGATCCCTTATAGGTAGGGTGCTGGGTATGTTTGTTCTGCTAGTAGTGAGAATTCATTGGGTGGTAACTGAGGAGAGAAGCAGGGAAGGAACCATTCTGTGGGTGTAGACTGCAGCAGGAACATCCTGTTAGGGATTGCAGCTATAGTGAATTTTCATTTCACAAGGCAAGACCCTCCTCATGGCAAAAGGAGCAGCAAATATGGTTTAGAGAATGATTGCTGGAAGCTCATTTTGAGTCTATCTTATTACCCCTCTTACTGATTCTGTGCGTGATTTAATACCCAATACTTATTCTCTGTTTCACCTCACATGTATCACATGCCTTGCAACTTAACCCTGACCATTGCACCCATTAAGGGTATTGTTTCCTGTTGTTATCTGGTACCTATTCCTGTACAATATTTTCAGTGGATTATATAGACCTTTATGGTTTTTATCTTTTTTTGAAAATTTCTTTTTATGGCCACACCTGCGGCATGTGGAAATTCTCCAGCTAGTGGAATCTGAGCTGCAGCTGATGCCACAGACACAGCAATGCTGGATCCTCAACCCACTCAGTGAGGCCAGGGAACAAACCCACATCCTCATGGACACTATGTCAGGTTCTTAACCTACTGAGGCACAACAGGAACTTCTTATCTTAATTTCAATTTATTCCTCTGTTTGAAGTATATTATTCCTTCAACGGTGTCCTCTTGCACTCTCCATCGGTGTACTCAGTCTCTGCCACCAACCTGTCCATCATAGGGGTGGGGAAATTACCTCTTGGACAAATGTGGATATTTAATCTTCTGAACAAAGTGACAGTTTCAAGCAGGGAATGAAACTCTCACCGCTAACCAGTTATTCGCTAGGATTGTTATATAAATACTCAATGACTTTGCTGCTCTACAATGAGGTGAATGATTATAGGATAGAGAGGAGAAAAGATAAGGCAGAGACAGCTAAGAATAAAAGGCAGTCAGAGGTATTTTTAATTTCCTTTTTGATGTCCTCATTGATCCATTGGTTTTTTAGTAGCATGTTGTTTAGTCTCCACGTAGTCAGTTTTTTCTCATTTCTTTTCCTGTGGTTGATTTCTAGTTTCATGCCATTGTGGTCAGAGAAGAAATAATTTCTATTCTTTTAAGTTTGTTGAGGTTAGCTTTATATCCCAGTATATGATCAATTATTGAGAATGTTCCATGTGCACTTAAGAAGAATGTATATTCTGATTCTTTTTGGATGTAATGTCCTGAAAATGTCAATTAAGACTAACTTTTCTATTGTGTCCTTTAGGATCTCTGTTGCCTTATTGATTTTCTGTCTAGAGGATCTGTCCATTGATGTGTGTGGGGTGTTAAAGTCTCCTACTATGATTGTACGCCCATCAATTTCTCCTTTTATGTCTGTTAGTATTTGTTGTAGGTATCTGGGTGCTTCTATATTAGGGACATATATATTGATGATTGTAATATCCTTTTCTTGAGTGGATCCTTTAACCATTAAATAGTGTCCTTCTTTGTCTTTCTTTATGGCCTTCATGTTAAAGTCTATTTTGTCTGATATGAGTATTGCAACTCCTGCTTTCCTGTCTTGTCCATTGTCACGAAATATCTTTTCCCATCCCCTCACTTTCAATCTATATGTGTCCTTTGCCCTAACGTAAGTTTCTTGTAGTCAACAGGGTTTTGCTTTATCCAATCTGCCACTCTGTGTCTTTTGACCCAGCAATCCCACTCTTGGGCATATATCCAGACAAAACTTTTCTTGAAAAAGATACATGCACCCATATGTTCATTGCAGCACTATTCACAATAGCCAAGACATGGAAACAACCCAAATGTCCATCAACAGAGGATTGGATTAGGAAGATGTGGTATATACCCACAATGGAATACTACTCAACCATAAAAAAGAACAACATAATGCCATTTGCACCAACATGGATGGAACTAGAGACTCTCATCCTGAGTGAAGTAAGTCAGAAAGAGGAAGACAAATACCATATGGTATCACTTATATCTGGAAGCTAATATATGGCACAAATGAAATTTCCACAAAAAAGAAAATCATGGACTTGGAGAATAGACCTGTGGTTACCGAGGGGGAGGGAGTAGAGTGGTTGGGGAGCTTGGGGTTAACAGATGTAGACTATTGCCTTTGGAGTTGATAAGGAATGAGATCCTGCTGTATAGCACTGGGAACTGTCTGGTCACTTATGATGGAGTGAGAAAAAATAATTTATACATAAATGTGTAACTGAGTCATCATGCTGTATATAGTGGAAAACTGACAGAACACTGTAAACCAGCTATAATGGAAAAAAATGAAAAATATTTTATATATATATATATATATATATATATATATATATATATATATAGGCAATCAGACAGACATTGCAGGGACCAGAATAGGTCTCTAGCTCCGCTCACTTCTGGGCCCTAGGTAATCAGAAAAGTTCTTTCCATTCTATGAGATTCACAAAATGCAAAACTTTTTATTTGGTCCAGAGAATATGATCTTTGTTTCTAATCAGTTCTTTAAGCATTATTAATGATAATTCCTTGTCCTTTAACATCTACTTTAGGGCCATTTGACTTCGGCATGAAATAGGCCATTGAAATTTTTATATGATTTTCATTGTTCTTTTGTAGTTGATTTACAGTGTTCTGTCAAATTCTATTTTACAGCAAAGTGAACCAGTCATACAGGTTCTCACATTATCCTCCAGCATGTTCTGTCACAACTGACTAGATACAGTTCCCTGTGCCATACAGCAGGATCTCATTGCTTATCCACTCCAAATGCAACAGTTTGCATCTACTAACCCCAAACTCCCAGTCCACACCATTTCCCCGAGCATATATAAGTCTTTCAGCTCCTTGGTCAGTTTTATTCCTAAGTATTTAAATTTTGGGGGACACAATTTTTAAATTTTGATGGAATTTACTCCTATCTCAAATATATTACATGCAATGCACTCTGAATAAAAGCCTATTGTTCTTTTGCATGATATTTTAGAATTAAAATATCCCTTCATATTTTAATTCTCTGTATGTATATAAAATGTTAAATGTCAAAAGGCAGTAACATCAATAGATTTTTATTCTGTTACCTGACTGTCCTCTAGAGATGCTTTATTCATAGTTCTCAAATAACTGAATGAACAAATTTCCCCAAGGAAATGATTTTGTAGCACATTTAAAGGGTCTAGGGAAAATTTCCTTCTTAAATCCTGTTTAGGTAAATGGAAATAACTTCAATGTCATCTAGTCTATACTTTCAATTATAAATCATATTTAGTTTACTCATTAATTTCTTAAATTTATTTTAAGCTCTACTCCTACCTTCTGTAGAAAATTTCATTCTTATATTTTATGATGTGAGCATTTAATGAACATGATATTAGTCATCTGAAATTGACTCAGCCATGACTTACTTCACTATATTATTTAATGTGGTAAGAAAAAAGCGGTCTTAAGTTATATTATTTAAGAATATATAACTACTTAACAGTGATATTGTTTTGAATAATAATTTTCCCTTAATTTTGAAATAATATTTATCAATGAGAACAATTTATAATTTTAAAATTAATCACTTTCATGAAGAATAATCACTTATATGCAAAGTGTCAAGGATAGCAATAAATAAATGAGTACGCAATGATTCTGGTGCTCTTCTTTCAAATCACTAAGTTTTTTTCTTATGTTCTAATAGCGTATTTGCTTATGTTCCATAAAATTTATTCAACAAATAAATCATCAAGATATGTAGCTTAATTTTCAGCTACATTTATATAGTTCAAAACCACATGAAAGTAAATAAGGAATTAGGAAAATAGACATTCATTCCATCAACAGACCTAGAATTTCATATTTCTTACATTTTCCCCTCTCATTCAATAACCAATTATGTATAGATGTTTCATCTATTTCTCAAATGTTGTACAATTCTTCATCCCCACTATCCCTATCTTAAATAAGTAATTTGCCACATTTTCTCAGCCACATCCTAACTCATCACAGCCAGCTTATTTCGTCATCCACACTATTACCATATTTATCATTCTACAATTAAGAATTCATACTATTATCTATATATAAAATAAATTAGCTTCAAGTACTTATTTTATAAAACAGGGAATAGGGCTAATATTTTATAATAACTATAGCTGGGGTATAACCTTTAAAAATTATGAATTGCTACATTATACCCCTTATATAATAGTGTACATCAACTATATCTCAATAAAAGCATGTGTGTGTTATGTGACTATAATGCATATATAATATATTTGTGTATGTGTGTGTCCCTCCTCCAATATTTCCACACAGCCTATAGGTAGAAAACAAAAAATATTTTTACATGTTAGACAAGACCCTTCATATTTCAACACAAGCTTGTCATTGGAGACTGCCTAATAACACCAATCTTCATACTAAGATCATTATATTTATACAATAAGCACTTATAAACTTCATTTTTCCTGTACATACTCTACAAATGACAAAATGTTAGAAAAACTTGCACATAAAGTTTAAGCTCAAAAATCTTCTCTTGTAGATCTTTTGTTCTTCACCCCCTTCTCAAGGGTTTAGTTATTTTTGCCCTCTAAATAAAAATTTTAGGTATTTTTCTCTCTATTCCTAGATCACCAACTACATAGTTCTCATATAAATTGACAATACACACACGTATAAATATGTATATTTGTTTTTATGTGTGTGGAGTGTCTGTACACAACTATAAGCTTCTGTTCTCCAATTTTGTCTCTGTATTCTCACTCTGTTCCTAATGAGCAGGTTATAAAAGAATAGCTCTAAATGTTTATATATTTAATGAAAAACTATTATAATATCTGCAAAATATCCTTTAAAAATAAAAGAGTGCATGTAAATGTATAATGGTAACTTTAAGAAATCAGGTGGAATGTTAAAGAACAATTTGTTATCTTCTATTTACATGTGAAACAGATGGAAAATAATTTCAAATTCACTTATTCTGATACTTTATTAAATTGGTCTCAAAAGGCAGCCTTTGTTAGTGGTAGAAAGGGACAATATTTATGCAGGTCATACTGTTTAATGATTAATCTGCTTTATATACAAGAGAAGTCAGAAGGTTCTCAAATGAAAACCAGCATGCTTTCCTCAGTGGAGGTGGCTGATAAGCTGACTAAAGAGGCTAGCCCCCTAGGGCAAGATTCAGGAGAAGAGTTTCACCAGCAGTGGGAAGAAAGCCTTAAATCAGAACATGTTCAAGCAGCAACAACGAAAGGTCAGTATGATCTGAATATAAGCAAAAGAAAGAGTGTGAGTTTGGAAAGTTAAACTTCTGGATTTGTGAGTATGAAGTAAGCAATAACGCTGGAAATGGAAAAAAGATATTAATTATATAAAAAGGATGATACAGCACTCAGACTGCAACTAATTTGGGGCCATTGGGAGGTAATTACATTTAGATGAGGTCATGAGGTTGTGTCCTTGTGATGGAATTACAACCCTTATAAAAGAACAGAGTTCTCTCTCCCTCTCCCCTCAACACATGTGCAGAGACATCTAAAAGAAAGCTGGCCCTCTGCGAGCTAGGAGGTCTCAATAAAACCTGACCATACTGGCATCCTAATCTCAGAATTCAAGCCCCCAGAATTATGGAAATGAATCTCTGTTGGTCAAAATCCGCAATCTACAATATTTTGTTATAACGGCCTTCTTTGCTCTTCTGTATCTAACATGTAATTTTTCTTGGTCTTTATTAGTACTTTAAATTAACATTTGCTTTCTCCAATTTGATTGTGGTATGCCTTAGCAGTGTTTTCTTTAGGTGTATTCTGGTTTAGATGTATAATGCTTTTCAACTTTTGAGTTAGTAACTTTATTAAATTGTAATATATATACATGTATATACATATATCAAGCAGTCCAAAAAATAATCAATAGCAGTCTCGGGATGTAGCAGAAAAATGTCCCGATGCAAAGGCAAAAGAGACCCCAACAAAGTCCAGCCAACTGCCCCAACCATCCCTCCCCCATGCATCTGCTTCTGTTAACTTGCTTGCGCATCTACTACCTTGCCTGACCTCAGTCCAGTCCACCAAGCACAGACCCAGAAGAGCTAGCCCATAAAAGCCTTGTGAAACCCTTCTTTGGGGCTCAGGCTCCGGAGAGAGCTCTCCTCCAAGCCTGCCAGTATAATTAACCTGAGTTCTCCAACACTCTGAGTGCTTGCTTGATTTTTCACTGGATAAAAGAGCTGATACAGGGCTGTCACCAGAGCTGGTACACTACAGCCACAGGGCTGTCGCTAGAGCTGATACACTGCGGCACGGGGCTGCTGGGCAGCTGCCATAACAAGGAGAAGAAGTAAGAGAACGGAGACTAAAAACAGAAGAAGAAAAAAGACAAATGGGTATATATACACACTTATACCCATTTGCCTTTCTTTTTTTTTTAATCTTTTTTTTAGTCTCCCTTTTCTTACTTCTCCTGGGACCCCTATTACTCATTTTTTTAGACTGCTTGGTAATGTATCACAGGTCACTGACTCTCTCAATGTTTTTTCTTTCTGCCCTTAGTTTTGGAATGATTTTGTTACTGTATCTACAAGTTCACTGATCATTTTATATGCAGTGTCTAATCTCTTCTTACTTGCATTGTTGCATTTTGATTTTAGATATTGTATTTTTAGTCAGTGTTTTCTCTGAGTTTTAATTTTTCTATTACTCTTTTTATGTTCGTTTCCTCTTCTTAAACTTAAGAAGCATCATATTTAGAATAGTGGTTTTAATTTTAAAATTCTTTTATAATTTCTTTTTTCCTTTCTTCTTTTTAGGGCTGCAACCCTAGCATATAGAAGTTCCTAGGCTAGGGATGTAATCAGAGTTGCAGCTGGCCACAGACTTGGCAAAGCCATCTGTGACATATACCATAGCTCACAGCAACACTGGATCCTTAAGCCACTGAGTAAGGCCAGGGATTAAATCTGCAACCCCATAGATACTAGTCTGGTTCATTACCACTTAGCCACAATGGGAACTCTCTAGAATAGTTTTTTTAATGTCTATTTCCTCTTATTCTTTCATCTTGTTCATTTCTTAATCTGGTCTAATGAATTTTTTTAATGCATGTGGGCCATAAATTTCTATTGTTTGAATGTCTGGAAATTTTTAATTGTTTATCAAATTTCAAGTTGTTGGATGTTGGGTTTTGTACTAGCTTAAATAATGTTTTACATTTAGTGATATGTAATTAAGTTACATGGAATCAATTAGGTCATTTCAAGTTGTAGATTATTTTTTAGTTAAACTTTTCATCTTAGAACGGTTTTAGCTTCATAAGATTATTTTAGATACACTACAATATAAATTAACGATTTTTAAAAATTTTCTCATTTTTTCTTGCACAGATTTTTAGAGAGAAATGATTCCATTTCAAGGGACAATCAAAAGGAAAATTTCTTCCAATAAAAAAATCTAGTCAATCGTAAAAAATTGAGACTTAGTGCTTCCATTCTCAAATATTAACAATGAAAATTCTTTTAAAAGTAAATAGGACTATGACAAATATTTTGGAACATCCAAAAGTTGTTGAAATGGATTATAAACTTGTCAACAATATTTAAAATATCTTAGATACATATCTAATGCTAAATTAGGAGAATCTGAAAAAAATGCATTTTTCAAATTTCCCTTTAGAATTACAAGGAAGTTTTAGAAATCATTCCTGTTGCTACTCTCTCTCCATATTTATTTAGTCCTTTTGAAAATAGTAATTGTTTGTATAATTATAGATTAATAAGTAAGGATGTATGTTAAAAGTGTCTTCAATTTTCTTACCTTTCTCTTGGCATTTATTCTACATTATAAACTAACTACAAAAATGCTCTCAAAATAAAATTAAATGACCTCACTTTAAGGAGAATAAGTTATCAGGGCAAATATCAAGCATTTCTAAGATATAGATCATTCGGTGAAATAACTTTTACCTATATTTAGCCATAATGATAAAACAGTATTTTACACTGAAACCATATGGTATTTTCATTCATGCCTACAGTATTGAAATAGATATAACTTGAAAGAAAATATCTAAGAAAAAGCATCTACAAAAAGATCAAAAAATCTATGGGACACTGCAAAAGCAGTTCTATAAGGAATGTTTAGCAATACAAGCTTATAGCAAGAAACAGGAAAAATCTCAAATAAAAAACCTCACCTTACACCTAAAGAAAACAGAACAGAACAAAACCCAATGTTGGAAGAAATGGAGTCCTAAAAAGCAGTAATAAATGAAATAGAGAGTAAGACACAAGAGAAAAGATAAATCTAATAGATAGTTCTCTGAAAATAAACAAAATTGATAAACTTTTAGCTTTTCTTGACTTGTCAAGGAAAAGAGGGGGAAAATTGAGTAAATACAATGAGAATTTTATAAAGGATAAGTTACAACTAACACTACCAAAATACAAAGGGTCATAGAGACCCAGGGACTAGTATATGCCAATTAAAAGGTAAAACCTAGAAGAAACAGAAAAATTCTTAGAAATGTAAAGTTTCCAAAACCTGAATCAGGAAAAAATAGAAAATGTGAAAATGAATTACCAGTAATAAAATTGAATATGTGGGGAAAAAAAAAAAAAACAACAACACAGAAAACCTCCCTATAAACAAAGGTCTAGGGCCATATAGTTCCACAGATAAATCCTATCAAACACTTAAAAAAAATAGTTTAATACCTATTCTTCTCAAACTATTACAAAAACTTGTATAGGAAGGAAAACTTTTAAACACATTCTAAGATGACAGCTTCACCCTGATAATAAAGCCAAATAAACCACAAAATAAATTTATAGGCCAAGAGCACTGATAAATTTAGATGCAAAAATCCTCAACAAAATATTTGCAAACCAAATTCAGCAATACATTAAAAGGATCATGCATTGTGATCAAGTGAGCCTTATCCATTTGATGCAAAGATGATTTAACATTCACAAATTAAAATGTGATATACCATATTAACAAACTGAAGAATAAAAAAATCTGTTTATGACTAAAAGTCTCAACAAAGTGGGCCTAAATGGAACACATTTCAATGTGATCAAGGTCATGTATGACAAGCCTGTAGCTAACATCATAATGAAAGGTGAAAAGCCAATTTTATCTAATATCAGGAACAAGATAAAGATGCCCACCCTTGCCAATTTTACTCAATATGTATTGGTTGTCCTATACATAACAATCCGAGAAGAAAAAGAAGTAAAAGGAATCCAACTTGGATAGGATGCAATGAATTTCTGATTGCAGATGGCATAATGCTATATAGAAAATAATGAAGATGACACAAAAATCTTAAAACTAATATATTAATTATCAGTACAATTTTAGAATATGAAATTAATATACAGAAATATGTTAAATCTTATATACTAATAAGGAGCTATTAAAAAGAGAAATTAATAAAGCCATTTATTTACAACTGCATCAAAAAAAAAAAAAAGCTGAATACCAAGAAAAGAATCTAACTAAAGAGGTAAAAGACCTGTACTCAGAAAACTATTGGATACTGATGAAAGAAAGTAAAGAAAATATAACAAAAATATATCTGGTGCTCATAGATTTGAAGAATTATTATTAAAATGATCATACTAACCATGACAAATCTACAGTTTTAATGCAATCCCTATCAAAATGTCAATGGCATTTTTTTTCACAGAATTAGAAAAATTAATTCTAAAATTGTGTGGAAACACAAAGACCCAGAATAGTCAAAACAATCCTGAAAAAGAAGAATTAAGCTAAAGGTATTGTGCTCTCTGATCTCAAATTACATTTCAAAGCTACAGTAATCAAAACTGTAATTTACTGACCCAGAAACAGACAAATAGATCAATGGAACAGAATAGATAGCCCATTATTAATCCAATGGTTATATGGTCAATTCATCTATGACAAAAGAGGAAATATACAATGGGGGAAAAATAGCCTCTTTAATAAAAGGTGTTGGGAAAACTGGACCACTCCATGCAAAATGATAAAAATGGATAACACTCTCATACCATGTGAAAAAATTAACTCAAAATGTATTGAAGACTTAAATGTAAGATCTAAAACCATAAAACTCTTCAGAAGAAAATATACATAGAATTCTCTTTGTCATTACTCTTAGAATTATTTTTTTGGATATATTTACTCAGGCAGAGGAAACAAAACCAAAAATAAACACATGGACTAGATCAAACTTAAAAGCTTTTGCACATAGAAGAAAACTATCAATGTTCCAAAAATACTGCTTACTGAATGGAGAAGATATTTGTAAAATATAACTGATAAGGGGTTAATATCCAAAATACACAAAGAACTCATACAAT
This sequence comes from Phacochoerus africanus, assembly GCF_016906955.1. Taxonomy (NCBI): domain Eukaryota; kingdom Metazoa; phylum Chordata; class Mammalia; order Artiodactyla; family Suidae; genus Phacochoerus; species Phacochoerus africanus. The sequence continues at coordinate 266,626,240 of NC_062544.1, forward strand.
TCAACATCAAAAAAAAAAAAAAACTGTTAAAAATGGGCAGCCGATCTAAATAAACATTTTCCAAGGAAGACACACAGATGGTCAACAGACACATAAAAAGACACTCAGCATCATTAATCATCAGGGAAATAGAAATCTATACTACAGTAAGATATCATCTCACATCTGTAAATTAGGTATTATCAAAAAGACGGGAAATAAAATTGTTGGTGAGGATATGGGGAAAAGTGAACCCATATGCATTGATGATAGGAATGTAAATTGGTGCAGCTGCTATAGAAAACAGTGTGAGGATTCTTCCAAGCATGAAAAATGGAACTAACATATGATCCAGTAATTCTATTCCAGGGTATTTAAATGAAGAAAATGAAAACCCTCATTCAAAAAGACATATGCCCCTAGATGTTTAACTGAAGCATTATTATTTGTCTTTTTGCCTTTTCTAGGACCGCTTCCACAGCACATGGAGATTCCCAGGCTAGGGATCCAATCGGAGCCGTAGCCACCGGCCTACACCAGAAACACAGCAACGCAGGATCGGAGCTGTGTCGGCAACCTGCACCACAGCTCACGGCAATGCCGGATCCTCAACCCACTGAGCAAGGCTAGGAACCGAACCTGCAACCCCATAGTTCCTTGTCAGATTCATTAACCACTGCACCATGACAGGAACTCCTTAATTGAAGCATTATTTACAATAACCAGTATATGTAAGCAACCTATGTGCCCATCAATAGATACATGGATAAATGGATGAAGTACTTGTGATGTATATATGTATGCAATGTGTGTGTGTTACGTAATAATGGAATATTGCTCAGTCATAAATAATGATATCTTGCCATTTGTGACAATAAAGATGAACCCTAAGATGTATTATGCTAAAAGAAATAGATCAAATGAATATAAACAGTATCTAATTACACTTACATGAAGAATCTATAAAACGAAATAAACAAACATGACAAAACAAAAACAGAGTCATAGATGTAGAGAACATATATGTTCACTAGTGGCGTGTAGAGGGTGGAAAGAAACAGGTAAAGGAGATGGAGAGGAGCAAACGTCCAGTTATGAAAAATGAGTCATTCTATGAAATACAAAATGTGAGAAATAGTTCGCTTTGGGGCTCAGCAGTAATAAACCCGGCTAGTATTCATGAGGATGTGGGTTCTATCCCCGGCATTGTTCAGTGGGTTAAGGATCCTGCATTGCTGTGGCCGTGGCGTAGGCCGGCAGCTGCAGCTCTGTTTAGACTAGACCTTTAGCTGGGAATTTCCATATGCTGCATGTACAGCCCTATAAAGACAAAAAATTAAAATAAAATAAAATATAGAAAGTAGAGTCAGTAAAAGGTACTATATTTGTATGACAGCAGATGGTACCTCGACTTACTATGGTGATCATTTTCATAATGTTTATCAATATAGACTCACTGTGTTGTGCACCAGAAACATAGTAGGTCAATTATACTTCAAAAACAAACTCAGAGATCATATTCGTGATTACAGAAGTTAGTGGAAGGGAAATTAGTTGAAGGTGGTCACAAGGTACTAGCTTTCAATATAAGATAAATAAGTACCAGAGATGCAAAATATGATATAATTAACACTGTTGTATGTTACGTATTCAAGTTGTTAAGAGTAAATTCTAGGTGTTCTCATCACAAGGAAAAACATCTGTATTTCTCTTTTGTATCTGTGTGAGATGATGGATGTTCATTTTACTTATTGTGAAAAGCATTTTGTGAATTATATGTCAAATTATTATGCTACACACTTTAAACTTGTGTACTAAGTTATGCATTAATAAGACTAGAAGAAAAATAATATCTATACTTTAACCAATACATACACCATTTTTTATCTATTCAATTATAGTCTATTCTATTTCATATATACTTTAAAAATAGACATTGTAACTCATTAAATTGTCTTCATGACCCAATGACAGGTTGTGACCTGCATTGCGAAAACCGTTACTCCAGGCAGTTCTCTGAAACTGGATATACCAATGTAAAGTCACTTTAAGCCATCTTTACAGTGAATGGATGTAATAATTACTAATTATTATATTACTTACTATTCTAGGCACACTTCTATGCACTCTTCACATATAATTTCTCATCACAAATCCTGTAAGAAAGGTATTTTGTAAAGTCATGTTGCAGAATTTGAATTTTTAAATACAACATTTCTAGGATTCAGGGACATTGTCATTTACTACTTTTCAGAGATTCTTAATTATTTTTTCTTTTTAAAAATAATTTAAATACTGCTGATCTAAAATGCATGTGTAGGAGTTCCTGTCTTGGGGCAGCAGAGGTGAATCTGACTAGGAACCATGAGGTTGCAGGTTCAACCCCTGGCCTCGCTCAATGGGCTAAAGATCCCGTGTTGCCGTGAGCTGTGGTGAAGGATGCAGACATGGCTCAGATCTGGTGTTGCTCTAGCTCTGGTGTAGGCCAGCAGCTGTAGCTCTGATTCGACTCCTAGCCTGGGAACCTCCATATGCCGCTGGTGCAGCCTTAAAAGGACAAAAGACAAAAAAATTAAAAAAATAAATAAATAAAATGCATGTGTAAAAATGGTGAAGAAGAGATATAAATTTTCTTCATCAATATGTCTGGCATATAGTTTGAATATCAAGTAATGACTATTATAAATGAAAACTAACAATTCTTTAGGGAGTGACTTCATTTTATTTACAACACAGGTGAACATAAAAATTACAATTTTATCAGGTGATAACTTGCATAAATGGTTTAAAGAATGCATGGAAGATTGCTTTCATGGGCATTTACCTAGCAACCAGAGGTCATGTATCCACATTTGAAATGCCTAAAATTATGGTCACATTGAATTATGTGAGCAGTCTTGTCATCAGATAAATGGACATTAAGAATGTATTAAAGGAAGGTAATGTTTTCAGAATTGGTACTGCAACTATATTCTTTGCTCATCCAAGTAACTATTATTTTGCCAAACAGAATAAGAAAGTGCTTTATAGAGTTTAAGTTTTTAGAGATATTATAAATATATATATATTTGTTTTTTGTTTTTTTCTTTCACTTGAAATGTGTTTTAGAGCTCCTTAGATGGGATGCTGAAAAGGAGTTAATCCTCTATTCTAGTCACATCTTCTCAGGCATTCTGGAGATTACTTCTCTTATTTCATTTCCGTTTCAAGGGATAATCACTAGTATCAGCTCCCAAGAGTGTCTGGGACACTCTCCAAATATTTTTTTCTTAAATGTAACATTTAGAAGATGGCTGGCTGGTAGGAGAAGCTCTAGATAATTTAACAGACAAGTAACTTCTAGAGGTTCTAGACATCATCTATCTCAAACATTTTGAGTCCTCTCTCTGCATATAACTAAATATGTATTTTTCTGACACTGGCCTCCCAACTCCACCCCACAATTATCCAGGGTTCCTATAAGACTAGACCAAAGCATTACCCGGCAAAGGAATAAAAAAATGATGTTTGTATTTTGTTTTAAAGTAATACATATCATCCAATTTAACCTTTAGAATAGTCCTGTGACTTGAGTTCTTATCAACACTTTACAGAAGTAATGTGAGGAATCATTTGATTGTTGTTCCAATTTCTTGTTACACACACACACACACACACACATTTATTTTGGGGGGAGAGGGTGTGCTCACCGCATGCAAAAGTCCCCATGACAGGAATCAAACCCATGCCATAGCAACAACCTGAGCCACAGCAGTGACAACTCTGGATCCTTGACCCACTGATCCACCAGGAAACTCCTGTACCATTTATTTTTCTACAGAAAATCTCTGGAGATTTTTAGGCCACTTCTGGAAAGCATTGCAGTCTTCAAACATAACTGACAAAGAGGAAAACTAATCACTCAAAACTGTAGTACAAATAATCAGAGATCTATAGTAGAACTAAGGCTTTGACTAGCTAAGATGGAAGCACAATATTCCCCTTAGTTTGCAAATAGTCTATGAGGATTTTTCCATGTTGGACACCATCAACACTTGATTGAAATCTGTAATTGGTGGTATTAATGTTTCATATTACATAAAGGAAACAAAAATGTTTCTTACTTTACATTTTACGTTTTATTGTTTAAATGTAAACAATATCATAATCAGACACTTCTTTACCATGTTGGTGCTGTTTTAATTGTAATATTTGCTGAGAAATAAACATTAAGACTATACATTGAATACATCAAAACTTTGTGACAATCTGTTGTCACATCCTAACACAGGGGAGAACAGAATCTATTTTCTGCTTTAAAATTTGTTGTTTGAATATATTTTTAAAATTCTTAAACAGTAAAAAAGATTTTAAGGGAAAAGAAAATATATGTTGTTAAATACCCAAAAAACACATCAAAATATAGCTAAAGGTGTACACACACACATGGTTTCCCATATCAATAAATTCATTCTTTTTTTAGGATCTTATTTGAGTATTACTTGAAATAAGAACATTTTTATACCTGCATAAATTTAAAATAATTTTATATTAAACTGTAAGAAAATATAAAATGCTAGTATATACTATCATATATAATAGACATAGTATTTAATTGTACCTTATGGAAGCAAACTTTGCAAACTTGGTTTTTAGGAAAAATATGACTTAGAAACTCAATAGGAATATTATTATTACGTTATTATTATTAAATCTAATTCATAATATTATCATCAAATATATTATTATATTATCAAATCTAATTCATGATATTTGATTGACTAGTTCTGAGACATATAAAGGATCTAAACACTATTCAATAACGTGAGTTTAAACAATATAAACAGAGTTCTCAAAATATGTCTCTTCTATCTTAATATTAACTCATTACTCTTGCATAGGTTAATTTTCTGTTGTGGCATTATATAATAATGCTTTTTCTCATTAATTATGAAACAAGTATGACATAGGTTCTTGTGTGTTTGTATTTTTTTTTAAAGGCTTATCGAGGGAGCTTTTTCTTTCATGTCTTCCTTTAAATATTGAGTCTATTTTCTAAATTCATAGATCTTATAAGATTGATTTCAACTAATTCAAAGGCATTTTCCCAAAAATCTTTAGAAGAACCATAGTAAATTATGTTAAAATAAAGTGCCACTCTGCAAGGGTTCATAACTTTATAATTTTGGGCATAATAAACATTATATATTTTAATTAATATTTTTCTCCACATTTAATGAAGTGAAAGCAGCAACTAGTTCAAGTTTATGATTGAGGATTACTTGATAAGAGTAAAACAGAGTTCTTAAGTAGACTTTCTAATTGATGTTAAAGGTGCAAATGGACAACTGAGTTCTCATCATAAGTAATATTTTATTAACTTTAAAGAAATCATATTGTATAGATTTAGTGCATTAATCCTTTAACCAACATATTATACAATTTAATGTATATTTTTAATCCATTGTAACAAGCAGTGATTAATTTTATTAAGACATAGTCAGAATGTAACAGCGATATGATAGAATAGAAAGTTCTGCATAACCCTTCCTTCCATGGATATGCCAATTCAACAGTAATACACAGACCAACTCATTTTGTGTGAAAATTAGAAATTGCCTGAGAGGTTCCTGCATCCTGGGCAAGCATGAAATCAGCCATATGGAAGCCAATAGGAAAATCTGATATGCTAACTTGCTATAATTCCTTCCTATGGCACCATGACAGATTTCTCCCTGGGGAGGGAAGGAGACAGAATTGAACCATATGTCCAGTATTCTGATTTTTCTGGGGGTGATTTTCTGTATGTGATTTCAGATATTATCAGTTTAAAATACACTGATAAAATACACTGATATAAAATATTTTGTGTAAGCCTCACAGAAACCACAGAGAAAATACTCAAACAAGATAACACATACAAAAAAAATGAGAAAGGAGTCAAGCACGTCATTACAAAAATAATAATAAAAATCAAATGAAGATAGCAAAAGAAGAAATGAGTTACAAAAGAACTAAAAGACAGAAAGTAATGAACAAAATTGCAACAGTAAGTCCTTCCCTAACATAATTACTTTAAACATAAATGGACTAAACTCCTCAATCAAAAGACAAACTGACATAATGCATTAAAAACTAACACCACTATGCTGTCTACAGAGACTCACTTCAGATGTGAGGACACATATAGGCTGAAAGTAAAGAGAAAAAAAAAAGCTATTTCATGCAAATGCTAATCTGAAGAGAGGAGGGGTGGCTATACTTATAAAAGACAAAATGACTTTAAGTCAAAAACTGTCACAAGAGACAAAAAAAAAGGTCATTATATAATGATGGGAGAGTCAATTCATAATGAGGATATAGTTATAAATATGTATGCACATAGATGCCCCTGACATCACAGCACTTAAAAATATAAAGTAAACTGACATAACTGAAGGGAGAAACAGACATCAATACAATAGTTGGATATTTTGATACTTGACTTACAATAATAGATAGAACTTTCAAACAGAAAAAACAATAAGGACACAGTGGACTTGAACAATATAGATCAAGTAAACCAAAAAAAAAAAAAAAACCTTAACAGATAAATACAGAATATTCTAGGATACACATTCTTCTCAAATAAACACATGACAGTCTCCAGGATAAATCAAATTATGTCACAAAATAATTATTTAAAAAATTAAAAAGTTTGAAATGATATCACATCTTTGCTTAGCACAATGGAATGAAACTAGAAATCGATTGCAGAACAAAAACTAGAAAATTCACACATACAGAAATTAAATAACACTCTTGAACAATCAGTGGTTCAAAATGGAAATCAGAAAATATCTTGAGATAAATGATAACAAAAACCAACCACTGGTGGCATGAAGCAAAAGTTGCACTGAGAGAGCAGTTTATTGTGCTTAATGTCTCATTAATTTTTTAAACTATATTTCAAACAATTTAAATTTACATTTCAGGAGGTAGAAAAAAGAAATTAAGACCAAAATTAGCAGAATGAAGGGTACAGTAAAGATTAAAGCAGAAGTAAACAAAATAGAAATAGAACAACAGGGAAAAAAAAAATCAATGAAACTGCTTCTTTTTCTTTTTTTTTTTTTTTTTTGCATTTTAGGGCCACACTTACGTCATATGGAGTTCCCAGGCTAGGGGTTGAATGAGAGCTATAGCTGCGGGCCTATGCCACACCACAGCACCACAGGATCCGAGCAGGGTCTGTGACCTATACCACAGCTCATGGTGATGCCAGAAGTTCAACCCACTGAGTGAGGCCAGGGATCAAACCCATAACCTCATTGTTCCTAGTTGGATTCGTTTCTGCCGCCCCACAATGCGATCTCTGAAACTATTTCTTTTTGAAAAATCGAAACACGAAAAGGCAGACAAACCGTTAACTAGACTCATTAAGAAAAAAAGAGAATACTAAAATAAAATCAGCAATGAAAGATGAGACATTACAACTGATAACACCATAAAACCAAACATCAAAAGAGAATGCAGTAATCATGCACCCTCCTAAAATGGAAAACCTGTAAGAAATGGATAAATTCCTAGAAACATATACCCTACAAATATTAAATCACAAGGACTAGAAAATTGGAATAGACCTACAACTAGTATAACGATTGACTCATTCATCAAAAAGTCCCCCAACAAAGAAAAGCCCAGGAGAATCAGATGGCTTCACAGCTAAATTTTACCAAATATTTAAAGAAGAGTTAAAGCCAATATTTCCCAATTCTTTCAAAAAAAGAAAAGAAGGGAATAGTTCTAAAATCATTTTACAGGGTCAACTTTACCCAGTTACTGAGGCTAGACAAGGACGCTACAATAAAAGAAAACTGCGGCATAATATCATGGTAAATACAGATGCAAAAATCCTCATGGTGAAGTGGGATTTATCCCTGGAATGCCAAAGTGGTTCAGAATTTGCAAATGAACTGTTATAGGTGCTGTATGATATACCAAGTTAACAGAATGAGGATACGAGTCATATGAATACCTCAATAGACACAGAAAAATCATTTAACAAAATTCAATCCTTTTCATGAAAATAAAATAAACCTCAAACACTGGGTATAGAAGGATTGTACCTCAATAAAATAAAGATCAAAAGCTCACAGCTATCATCATACTCAATGGCAGAAACCTTAAATCTTTTCCTCTAAGATTTGGAATAAGCCACGAATGCCCATTCTCACCACTTCTATTCATTATAGTAGAAATTCTAGCAATAGTTATTAGGTAAATAAAAATAAATAAAATGCATACAAATTGTAAAGGAAGAAATCAAATCGTATGTTTGCAGATGACACTATCTTAAATATAGAAAATCCAAAGAAGCTACAGACCACCTTTTAAAAACTAATCGAAAAACTCATTAAGGTTGCAAAATATAAAATCAACATATAAAAAGTAGAGGAATTTCTACACACTAATGATAAATTATCTGAAAAGTAAATTAAGAAAGAAATCCCATTCATCCTATTTACAATAGCATAAACAAATCCAGATACTTAGGAATACACACAACCAAAGATGTGAAAAACCACAAAACATGAACGAAAGAAATTATCAAAATGTATCTACAGGCCCATGTTCATGGCAACATTATTCACAATATCCAAGACGTAGAAACAGTCTAAGTATCAACTGATAAAGGGAAGAAGAAAATGTGATATAGCTATACAAGGGGATATTATTCAGCTTTAAAAACAAAAGGAAGTCCTGCCACTGTGTCAACATGTAGGAAGCTTAAATGCAAACGACAACTTAAATAAGACAGAGAAAGTAAAATACGTATGAGCTCAACTATATGTGGAATCTAAAAAAGCTGAATTTATAGAAATAATGCAGAATGGCAGTTGCCAGGAGCTAGCTATTCAAGGGTGTAAAGTTTCAGTTATGTGACAGATTATGTCTAGACATCCACTGTACAACAGTGTGTCTATAGTTCATACTGAATTGTGCCATTAAATTACAGTTGAGGTAGATCTTATGTTAAATGGTCTTACCATACAAACAATAGATATTGTCAGAGACATTCAAATGCATCATTTCCCTCTACTTGCACAAATGAAAAACAAATGTTATTTTAAAATAATGCATTAGACCATTATAGTTAAATAACACCATTGAATGAAATACATGACTATTTTTGTTTGATATGTTTTAGAGATATAAACAATACAAGGTGTCCACTGTAATTATGGAGACAAATAAATGAAATTCATGCCATGGAATTATTAGATCACTAAAAGGGATTATGACTAAACTGTGGTTAAAGGTCAATTATAGCACTGGGGTGGCTGCACTGAATTTATGTCAAGCTGTAACAGGCAATCAGGAAGGTCAAACTTGATGAGGACTGGCACAGAGAGAGATTAGCAGTGACATTTCAAATGGGCTTGATCCAAGCTTCTCCCTTTTCCTAAGTTCAATGTTCTCATGAATTTGCATAAACAAGCTAGGATAATAAGTAGAATTTGTATACTATAATGATGTGCCTCAATAGCCATAAATCCATTGTATTCATCTTATTTTTATATCACAGCAGGCAGTATATCTCAGGTTTGATGAACACTAAATTAGCTTTATAAATATTGAAATAAATTTATCCTTATGTAGGTACTGGATGTTTTAATAGTAAGAAAAAATTTAATGGTGCTTGCTAAAATATATCCATCTCCAAAATATGATGACTTTCATTAAAAATATTTGAGATATGACATACTAGACATGTGTAATATCCAAACACATACATTATGTCATAACTTAATAATCTTAAAATAAATTCTAAAATATGAACATGTTATTTGTTCCACCGTTTGAGTCATCAATCCATGAATCCTTGGCACGAGCTATTCACAGTAGCATGATAATATCTGGGATACTAGATAGATTACTTTACAATTTACTTATGACTAAAGTATGATCTGACTATCAGTATTTTAAAAAGTTTATGACTAATTTTCATATGTCACCAAACATGAGAACTAACATTCTATAACAATAGAGAAATCACCAAGAGGAATTGAGAATAAACAGCTTTCAATTTTTCCTCTTAAGAGTCACTCTTCTAATCATTTTTGCATTCAAAATGAGATTGCAGGTTTAATACAAATATGAATGTGTGCCAGATTACTCTACATCTATCTCTATTTGTACATAATAAACATATTATAGTAAGCTTATGTCATATTTGGAATGGAGTAATCAGTGAAAAATGAGGTTAGTCTGTGAATTATTTCTTGAGCTATGTACTAAAGTGCCTTTTCTTTTTTCATAGACAAATAGGATATACCTCGTAAAGGGAAAATGAGAACAGGATGTTGAAAAAGGCTGACATACTAAACAACTTGGTAGTGTGGCAAGATTTTTGTCAAAATGTCAGAACCCCCACTGTTACATTTCATATCTAAAGGTCCCAAAGTACTAAAAAGGTCATGGTTTTGGGCACAAGGTGTGCACTGCATGATATATGCGTACCAACTTTACAAATTCAAGAGGAAAAACACACGTGGTTAAAATGAATTTCTTCCCCCTTATTTCTTTCCCAAATTGCTACTTTTGGTATAATATACATATGCATGCATGGATGACTGTATTATTAATTCCATGATATTGGCTGGCTATTAACAAGGACATGCTAGAATTCAAATAGATTATATAACCAAATAAATATCCTATCATCTAATAAGCCTACAGTTTACACTATTTTAAAGAGTGTATCAATACAATTGTTGTGATCTTTTTTCTCCAACTCACTGTGACAAATTTTGCAAAGATTTAGATTTACAGGCACCAATCCTGCATAGCTCACTTTACTCTAATGCCAGAACAAAGAGTGTAATTATGATATGCAGTTCAAATATAGCACAGTAAGTAGAAACCTAGAAAAAAATATTATTCATGTGTTTTCTGGTATCTTTAAATAAGAGCCAATTCTTCTTTATATGTAGAATTTGCATAGGGTTCCAAAGAAACTTCATCAATATAAATTAATTTTAATCTGTGTTCATTTATTAATAGGCACCCATGAATTGTTTAACATTGTAACTATAAAATCTCTATGTTAGGGATGAAAAAATAATGCAGCATTTACCTCATTGTAAAACACATGATTCTACCTAGAGGCACAATGAAACACATTACTTTAAATTATTAAATTTACTAATACTAACTGGGTATTTATAAAAATATATGTATTTAATGTTGTGATTATAAACACATGATGTTATAACTGTAATTTTGTTGTTCTATTTCACATAGCATCCTGATCATTGATTAGAATCATAGAAGTCTATTTTTTTCTGATATGCATTATATTTTAGAAATAAGAATTGCATCTCTATCTGCAGAGTAGGCAGGCTTGCAACAAGAGTGTAGTATCCTCACCATTTTATTGTCATCTTTCCTCAGGCATCCAAGTTTGTTTTCTATTCTCCGTGTTAAGACTCATATTTTCAATTGTTTGGTAATATTTCTACCTAAATATTTTCCAGTGAGAATATTTCAGACAAGAGAGAAAGAAAAGGACAAAAATGATATGTTTTCAGGATATAAATCTAGAAATTTTACAGCTGACTATATGAGGATTGATATTCAGAGGAGTGTTCCAGAAATAACCACAATGTTGGACCTATAAATAATTGGAAGGTTGGTGACACGATGAAGTGAGACAGGGAAATCCCAAAAAACCAATCTAACAGGAAAAAAAAAAACATGTTCTGTTTAAAAATAATGGCATTTATTCTACATCCTTATTTCACAAAGGAGTTGAACATACAAGGGTCAATTTTTTATCCTTTGCTATATAATAGAATGTTTTGAAATCTCTATTCAATGACTATTACATCACTTTTTACAGGAGCTCTGTTCATTAAAAAACATTTTCTGTAAAAACATTAATTTTAGGAGTTCCCATTGTAGCTCACTCAGTAGGTTATGAAACTGACTAGTATCCATGAAGATATGGGTTCAATCCCTGGCCTTGCTCAGTGGGTTAAGGATACAGAGTTGCCACAAGCTGCACTGTAGCTCACAGATGCAGCTCAGATCCAGTGTTGCTGTGGCTGTGGTGGAGGCTGGAAGCTGCAGCTCTGATTCAACCCCTAGCCTGGGAACTTCCATATGCCATACATGAGGCCATTAAAAAAAAAATTACCTTAAAATATTTCTGCCTCTAAAGTGTGTCTACTGGAATTAGGTTATTTTTCAAATTCATGGACATGACCACTTTGATGTTTAATTTCACATGAGTGTATGTTATTTTACATTAAATTATGAATGTTTTGAATAAACATAAAACATGATAAATGAATTACGTCCAAAAAATGGAGCACAGGAGATGTGAACAACCAAATTATATTCCATGTAACAATTGTCGTATGGCATAATTCAAATTAATTTTTGCTCTAAGTCCAGTTTATCCTGTGCAGGTATCTAGACTTTGATATGAAAATGAAATATTTTTATTTCAAAAACATGTTACTTTTGGACCACAGGTACAAATTTTCTTGATATTTGTTAAATACATTCAAAATCCTTTATGTATATAATTTTGCCGGTTACTATGACTCTAATTTAAATAGAAAGAGCAGATGAACCATTTATCAGGTTATTTATTAGAATGCCAGTACTGGCTTAACTGATTTCAATGACAACTATAACTATGCTCATAATTAGTTATATTTCATTTAAATTCTAGATTTTATGTCATGATGCCTATAATTGCTTATATGAGGTTATCACAAATTTGGCAAAGTTAATATCCTCAAAATATTTGCCTTTTGCAAGACAGGGAGATATTTGTAGTATTGTGAATGAATAATAAACTCGGAGATGGGACATTTAAATAGGTAAAATTAGAAGTATTTACATTCAATGTAATGAGGTACCCTCATAAAAATTTAAATAAAAATTATAAATATTTAGTCACAAATATACATATATGTGTGTATATTGTGTATATGTGTATATATGTATATATGTGTGAGTTATATATATATATGTAGGCATTCTTTCTTTCCTTTGACTAACTTCTTCTACAAATGCAAGATACATTTATTTACACACTTGGAGTTTTGACATTCTAGGCAAATCTTCACTGATATGCTAAATTTGCAATTTTTTTGGTCTCCCTTTTACATCAATTAAAAGAAGGCAAAAAGTAAAAGGAGGCCAAAGATTTGAACAGATATTTTGCTAAGATGATACTATACAAATGGTCAATAAGCAATAAATAGTATGTATGCATCATTGATTATCTGGAAAATGCAAAAGATAAAAAAAAGATATAAATGTATGTCTAAACTAGAATGGCTAACATTAAAAATTCCTACAATAGGAATTTTATGATGGCCAATATGTGTTATAACCGAAACTTCCATACATCGTTGACAGTAGTTTAAAATGGCACAATTTTGGCAAACTGTCTGGAAGTTTCTTATGAAATTAAATGTATACTTTGTGGTCTATCTAAATAATGGAATGCTACAGAGTAAAACAAACAAACAAACAAAAAACTCACAAAACTACTAATATCTACAATTGTTATAAATATCAACAAATGTGGTAAATGAAAAAGCAAGTCAGTATAGCAGAAATTGACAGAAGGACTTACATCAACTATAATAGAAAAAATAAAAACCTAAAATAAATAACTAAGATACTCCTTTGTATAACTGTAAAAATACAAATAACTGCAGATACCTGAGTTCTAGCCCAGACTTATAGAATTAGAATTTTCAGGGGAGTGGCTTAGTAAAACAATTATAAACAAATGAAAACAATCATATATCACTGATGATTCGGATACAAAAAAAAAGCAAGCCCAAGGGAGAGTATATAATTCTAGAATAGGAAACCCTACACTTTACTAACAGAAAACAGTTTCTGTGTTTGCCTAAGTCTAGATTGTTATTTGCGATTAACCGCAAATAGGCGTAAGGGGACATTTTACAGTATCTGCAAGATTGTCATCATTTGCCAGCTCATTTATTGTACACTTAAAATGTGTGCATTTTTAATGTGAATTATTCATCTCAACTAACATTTTTGAAAAAGCATAAAATATAGTTAGCTTAACCAAAAAAAAAAAAAAAGAATCATTGCAGTCAGGTAAACATAAGGATCATACTTTCAGGGTGAGTTTCTTCTCTAGTAGAACTAGTCTCCCTGCATATAGGAAGAGCACCATGTGAACATGAAGATCCCATCAGAAAGCCAAAGAGAGAGCCTAGAAACAGAGCCTTCCCTCATCGCATCCAAAGGAACTCATTATGCCAATACCTGAATTGCAGGTTTCTAGTCTCTAGAACTGTTAAATGATTAATGTAGGTTGTTTTAACCACCCAGTGTAGATGACTTCGTCACTGCAGCACTAACAAACTAATACACTAACTTAGAAAAAAGATATATGTGAAAGTAGAAAACATACAACTTGCTTAGTGGTGAGAGAATTATGCTTCCTTGTTAAGACTGAGAAGAAGACTAAGATGTGCTCCTCAATTATTACTACTTTCAATAATTTTTGAGAAGTGCTAGCTATGGCTATAAAGAAAAAAAAAGTAATACTCATTTTGATTTGAAAGGAAGAAATAAAATGTTAACTTCCCATAAATAACATGGTTGTCTACATAGGAAATTCCTTCATTTCCACAAAAGAACTGCTGGGACTATTAAGCAAGTTTAATAAGCTCTTATGATACATGACCAATATATAAAAGTTGGTTGCTTTCCTACATACCAACAATGAACAAATGTGAAATGAAGACAACAATTACCATTTATAATAGCACCAAAGAAAGTACTCAGACATAAATTAACAAAACATGTATAGTTTCTGCATACAGAAACACTCATGAAGTAATTTAAGAAGATCTAAATCATTGGAGAGGTACTCTGCTTTCACGGAGGAAAAGACTCAATATTAAGATTCCAATCCTTCCCTATTTTATATACAGATCCTATGTAATATCAACCAAATCTCCAGGAAGCATTTTCAAATAATGGAAAACTGTTTCTAAAATTTAAATGGAAAGGCAAAAGTGCTGGAATAGCTAAAGCAAAAGAAAAATAAGCTTTTGAAAAATTATCTGGGAGTTCCGTCACGGCTCTGGGGTTAACGAATCTGAAAAGAACCACAAAGTTGTGGGTTCAATCCCTGGCCTTACTCAGTGGGTTAAGGATCCAGTGTTACTGTGAGCTGTGGTGTAGGTTGTAGATGCAGCTCAGATCCTGTGTTGCTGTGGCTCTGGCGTAGGCCAGCGGCTACAGCTCCGATTAGACTCCTAGTCTGGGAACCTCAAAATGCCATGGGTGTGGCCCTGAAAAAGACAAAAAGACAAAAAATAAGAAAAGAAAAATCATCTTAAAAATAAAACCAGAGAGAACTCACATAACCTGATTCCAATAAAGTTATAATCATTAGAGTGATAATATTCTATTATCAAAAGAATAGAGGTAAATCAACAGAAACAAGATAGCAAAAAATAGACAAATAATAAACTGAATTCTTTTCTGACCAAGGTACAAGGAAAATTCACTTTAGAAAGACTGTTATTCTAGTAAATGATACTAGAAAAATGTGATGTCTCTATGCCAAAAAAAAGAAAATATTAATAGGTACATCTTATACAAAATTAACTCAAACTAGATCATAGTCCTAAAGGTAAATTTCAAATTTTAAAATTTCTAAAAATCTTATAAGAGAAAATGCGAAATTTGGAGTCTGTTGTGCGTTTTTTTTAATAATACCAAATTCACAATCTGAAAAAAATTGCTAAGTTGAAAAGTAAAGCTTTTCTTTGTGATACACACTGTGAACTTTCACAAGAATGAAAAGGCAAATCATCAATTAGAAGAAAATAACTGCAAATTCTACAATAAAGGAATCATATGCAGAACAAGTACCACATAATTTAACAAAATAAAGCAAATAATTAAATTTTAAAAAGACCTAAAAAGCTGCACTCACATAAAGAGGGTATACAGATGGCATATAAGCATATGAATGGGAGCTCAAAGTCAATTCACACACAAATTAAATGCAAATTAAAACCACAATGAGTTACCACTTAGTATTTTCTCAGAGTGGCTAAAATCCAAAGAACTGACCATTTCAAATGCTGACAAATATGCACAATAACTTGAAAATTTTCTTCATTGCTAGGAGAATCCAAAACGGTATGTAGCCCTTTAGAAAAGTCTGGCAGTTTCTAACAATACTAAACACAGCCTTATCATAAATCTGTCAGTTGAGCTCCTATTTACCCAACTAATTAAAAAAACACTTGTGCACACAAAACCTGTATATGAAATGGTTACAGCAATTTTCTTCATGATTCCTAAAAACTGAAAACTATCAACTTAACCTTCAATAGACAAATGAAAAAACAAACATGTACTTCATACACATGAAGAAAAACTTTGCAGAAATAAAAAAGTATGAGTGGTTAATTCAAAAATGGCGTGGATGAAACAAATGTATTTGACACATGAAAGATGCCAGATAGGAAATGCTTCATAATTTATGAACTTGTTCATGGGCCACTTGAAATAGGCAAAATGATAAAGGATGGAAAACACTGGTGGTTGCCATGGGATTGACAAGAAGATCATGTTTGACTAAGAGAAGTAAAGGGGATATTTTAGGGTGATGAAACTAGTTACAATTCACTGTTTGTGGATTTTGTATTTGAAAATTCATCTAGTTGCTATAATTCATTGGCAACCCCAAAGTGAATACTCATAACACTTTCAAGGTCACTGGCAAACACACACAGTGATGAAAAATTGAGTCACCTATGCACACACTGCCAGCTGTCAAGGCTCAGCTTTGTTTTTGCTTCCTTACTCATAACCATAGACAGTTACCCTTTTGGTTGCCTATTTAATGCCGTGATCTTTATGTTGCTGTGCTCTTTGTGTCTGTGATTGTTTAACATGGCCCCCAAATGAGAACTGGAAGTGCTGTCTAGTGTCCTAAGAAAAAAGGCCATGATATGCCTTACTGAGGAAAGAACCTATGTGTATTAGAAAAGTTTCACTGATGCATAAGTTACAAAGCTGTAGGCTGGGAGTTCAATGTTAGTGAATCATTATATATATTAGTCTCTACAAATAGCACATATTTGGAAAAGTTACATATTAATTGGTTGAGGAAAAATAATGTGACCAGAATAACAGAGGAAACTCACCCTTCTTTCTCCTAGGAATAATGGTTCAGTAGTCAAAACTACAGTGTTCACAGTGACTTTATAGAATGTAACTAATGTGAATAAAAAGAATGGACTCTATATGGAACTGTAGCATAGAGATATGATGCTAAGCGTTTCTCAAAACCCATAAAAATTCCAGCATGTTTTTTTTTAATTGATTAGGATGTAAGAGGAAGGCAAACTGTATAATATAATCTAACTATACCACCAATACATGACATAACCTCATTGAAGGTGATGGGAGAAAAAGTGTTGATCTAACTTTGGAGTAACTTTGGGGAACACCGTTTGCTTTAATGAAACTAAAGACAAAAAGAACTGTACATATTATATTCTAGTTGGTATAATCTTGTCCCATAGCAATAATTAACTTGTAGGAATTCTGAAAAGTCTGTATATATGCAGTAGGGCTGAACATAAGTGAATGGTGGCAGCTAGTTTTCTCATTGTTGAGAGGCTGATTACAAGTAAGCTGTGAGGAAAGGCTAGAATAATCCATGCGATACTGGGTTGCATTTAATGAGATCAGTATAGTTCCTATCTCTATTTTTGCCTTTTTAAAGAAGTTAAGATAATCACATATTTAATATGTACATTTTCTTTTATGGAAATGGTATGTGTGCTCATTTTTATTTTGCTCAGTCTCACTAGCAGTTTATCAATTTTATTAGATTTCCTAAAGAACCAACTCTGGCTTTGTTGATTTGTTCTACCGTATATTTATTTCCTATTTCATTAGTTGCAGCAAATATCTTTATTTTCTAATGACTTCTAGTATCCTTGGTGTTAAATTGTTGCTCTTTTTAGTTTCTTAGTATGCATATATACATGATTGATTATAACCTTTATTCTTTCCTCATACATGTGTTTAAGTGATAAATTTTTCTGAGCATGGTTTTAGCTTTACCATGTTTTAATACTGTAGTAAGATTTACATTTCAATATAAATCACCCCAAAATGTTTTCTAATTTCTAGTCTGATGTCTCTGACTCATGAGTTATTTTGAGCAGGATTGCTAACAGATAAAACTTAGGGATGTTTTCAATCTTTGTGTGTATGTGTGTACTGCCTTCTAAAAAATTTAATTGTGGTCATAGACCATATGTTAAATAATCTCTGTCATCAACTTATATACATACAATGGCAGTTGTGTGAGTATTTCTCAGTTATACTGAGTTAAAAATGAATAAATTCCTCATCTTTAGAGAATCAGTCTGTATGTCTCTTTATAAACTTTTGGATAAATGAGTAAAACTTTCTTATACATTTGTATACAAACTGTTTTTGAGGCCTAGTAGAAACTAGAGGGAAAAAAATGTATAGTATAATTTGCACTGATGTTTGCATCTCTCTAAAAATGTCACTTTTTAAGACCTTTAAAAATGTTCCTTGGAGTTCCTGCTGTGGCACAACAGGATTGGTGGCATCTTGGGAGTGCTGAAACACAGGCTTGATCCCAGGCCTGGCACAGGGTTGAGGATTTGGCATTGCTGTAGCAGCAGGCGTAGGTCACAATTGAGGCTCAGAGCTGATCCCTGGCCTGAAAACTCAAAAATGTCCCGTGTTGTATAGCAATCTTTCACAAGTTAAATATCACTCATAGTTACGTTTTGTAAAAAAAAAAAAAAAAGCAGATTTATCCCCCTTTATTATTTATTCTCCTTTGTTATTAAACTCAGTATTTTCTCCCACAGTTATCTTTCTTCTCCAATATGATTATACTATTGCTCTATTTTATAGAATATAAAACATCAACAAACTCCATTTTGAATCTTTATTATGAGTCTTCCTAATAAATACCGAATAAAGGGTGAATAATATACCTAACATAGAGTATGCAAAGTTCAATGTTCATTACGTATTTTTAAAGCAAATCTTACAATATGGCATCACTGGTCAAATTACTATGACAGATGGTGAGATGAGAATCAGAATCATTTTCCGTAATATACTTATCTGTTAATGTAATACTGAATCATTTATAAATAAAATGACAATCATTTGTTAAATAAATGGGCAATAGAACAATATAGAAGCTCCAAATCAAATCTAAATAATTTCAAATGATTTAAAAGTTAATTTTGCTTCCTTGGTCTATATCCATTTAATTAAACCTCTTAAAAGGGAACAGTTTTTAAATTTTTTTAAGTGTTCAGAGCTCTTTCCACAATTTAAAATAACTTGAAAAAGTTATAATTATCAAGAAATAAGTTTGATTCATAAAATCAAATGATGTTAACGTAAAAATTATTTTAGTAAGCATTAAGAGGCCATTGAAAATGACAGGTGATTGGAAAACATTAAAGTTTTTTTCATTAAAAATAGGTTAATTATCAATGACCCATGCATCCTTTAAGAGGATAATTTTAACATTCTTTAGAAAATCCCAGCTATAAATCTGGTAGCTGAAAACAAGGAATTGAGAATCTCTGTTCAGGTTCATAAAGTAGACTAGTGATACTTCCGAATTTAGCCATAATTTGGCACAGATCATAAGTGATGTGTTTATTTAAATTGTTGTAATAGAAAATTTATTGATCCTCATTGCCAAATCTTTCAGAATAGTATGAAGGGTGAATCTCTTTGAAACCAGAGCTTTTTCTAGTCCTTTAAACCAACAAAATATAATTTCTATACTAAAAGAATATCAGTAGCTTCCTTTTAAAAAGCTAAGAAAAATATTGTCTTCCTTCACTTTATACAAATTCCCTCTTAAAATATGTAATATATTTGTATTAGAATGTCATAAAACATGTTTCATCTTGTTGGCTTTGACTTTGCATAAAAGCTGATTTAATATTATGCTTAAAATTCTATTTATGCTTAAAATTCTATTTTGCTTTTTATTATCTAATTTCTAATATTACTTTATTCCATCATTATTACTTTACATTTATGATTATTCTTGTGATGAATTATACCTTTAACTTCTTTCTATTTAGTTTTAAATGAATCTCAAATGTTATAGGTAGTATGTTTGCACCAATCCACAGCAAAACTCCAACCCTCTCCATCTTATTTATATTTTTTTCTGGAAAGTGTTATTTTTTTTGGTCTGTGGAAAGAATGTGGAACTGGGCAGTATCCATGTTTTAGGAATGATCTGTACGATTCATATTTGGTGTGAATATACTGTGTCTTTGGGGATTCTCTCTCAAATTTTATATTAATTGCATCTGTTAGTTATTACAGAAATCACTAAAATGCTATTGATGAGTAATAATGTAAGCCATTACTTGTTACTGAACTACAGTAATTCGAGAAAATTTCTGTTTGTGCTTCAGTTTTCCTGTCACTATTGCAGTAATAGGACTCACTGAACAGAATTATGAGAGAACCTCTAATATGATTCCTGGGACAGTGGAACCACGCAATTACGTTTTCACACTTCCCTGTTTGCATTCTACCCATGCCCACTAACTCCCTTGTCATCAGTGCTCTATACAGAAGCCAGAGGGATTGACAGTTTCTGTCTCTCCTCTGTACAAAACTTGTAATGGTTTCCCATTTTATTCAGAGTAGAAGGGTAAGTTCTTACAATGGCCACCAAGGGTTTTGACAATCTTGCCCCCGTTCATACTTAGATCCATCAATCACGACTTCCTCTTTTACATCATATTCCAGCCACGCTATCTTTTCGCTGATATTCAAACCATTTCTTCCCTTGATATCCTTTACTAACTCTTCTCTCAACCTGGGATTGGTTTCCCCGCACACCTCCTGTTAACTTGCTTTCCAACTTGAAGTCTTTGCTCAAATGCCACGTTCAGAAGATGAGGCTGACCCTGGCAATCCTATTTTAAATGTCAAGTAGTCCTCCAGAAACTTTATATTGTCCTTTTAAATATAAGCAGTCCCACCTATCATACCATATAAGTCACTTGTATATTATAGTCTTTTTGTCCTCTTTTGTCCTTTTCTATCTTCTATAATATAAACACCATGGGGCAGACAAAGGCTTGGATGTTTTGTGCTCTCATATACCTCATGAACCTAATGCAGTATTGGGATTAGAATAGGCACTCAATAAATATTTTTGAATGAATGAATGTCAATGTAGCTTAGGAACAAGAAAAGGAGGGTTCAGTGGTTCCATGGGAAATGTCAGGTACATGCAGGTTAAGTTATTTTGGGGGTCACATATCTAAACACAAAGATATGTATGACTTCAAGACAAAAAAATATCTGTCTCAATGTAAAGAGGATGCTAGCTCAGTAAGTTGTATTTGATTTCCTTTAGAACTAATGAAGCTATGTCTATGGCACTCAAGACACAAACAGAAACATGACAAGAATTTTAGACAATTTCTGAAAGTCACTGGAGGTGAATTATTAGTACATTCAAATCAGAGTAAAGATCTGAGAAACTGACTTAAAATAGATTATTTTAAGCTAAATAGTGTAGCTGTTTCCATTTTCTAAACAGTGATTTACTGCAGATCAAATGCATTAATCATTGTTTGAAATTAGATGTCTGTAAAATAAGCTTTATAATGCTAAATGGATTCATATTATATTGAAATTATGAAGTTGGGTTAAATTCTATTTTTTTTCAATGCGTGTTTAATCTCATTTTTAGTTTCAGTGGCAGTGTTGCCTGATGCCATCATACTTTGTTTATTGTGGGAAGGTAAAGTTTTTGTGGTCTCAGTAGGTACTGACAAAGGATTTAATTACTACCACCAACTGGGTTAATTTAATTCCACTCAAATAAGCATTGATTGGCCTCAGCATTATAATTAGGACAGTTCTCAAAATAGCCTCAAATATTTCCTTTGTTTATTCATCCTCTAGTTACATATGTAAACTTCTCATTGCATTAGACAAGATAAAATGTAAAATACTAAGTACTTATTTACAAAACGTTAGACATTTTTATAATCTTTACCCTACGGTAAATAACAGATTGTTAAAAAATAAAGTTCAAAAGAGTTACAGAATTTTCATAAAAGGAATTGATCGATAACAAACTTGCCTAAATGAGATGGGAAACAATGTATAAACCAGGTTTTTTTTTTTTTTTTTGAACTTGATATTAATGATAGCAGTTGTAGGTCTAGAAATTAACTTCAAAACTTCATACCGTAAAAGTAAACTT
This sequence comes from Phacochoerus africanus, assembly GCF_016906955.1. Classification (NCBI taxonomy): domain Eukaryota; kingdom Metazoa; phylum Chordata; class Mammalia; order Artiodactyla; family Suidae; genus Phacochoerus; species Phacochoerus africanus. The sequence continues at coordinate 266,648,534 of NC_062544.1, forward strand.
CTGTCAATCATGTCCTAACTGTACAATATTATGACAGAGAGACAAGAATAAGATAGATTTTTAAAGATCAAAATATATCTAAACCAACAGGATTAAGAGGTAGATAACATTCTGTCTACATTCCCAGATTTCTCTGCTCCTTAACTTACCAGATGATCAAAAGGAAAAAAGTCTATTAGTAGGAAATATAAACATAAATAATGTCTTCGATTTCCTGTTGTAGCTCAGCGAAAATGAACCCAGCTAATATCCATGAGGGTGCGGGTTCAATCCCTTGTCCTGCTCAGTGGGTTAAGAATCTGGTGTTGCTGTGAGCAGTGCTATAGCTTGCAGATGCAGCTCAGATCTGGCATTGCTGTGGCTGTAGCCTAGGCCAGCATCTGTAGCTCTGATTCGACCCCTAGCCTGGAAACTTCAATACGCCATACCTGTGGCCATTAAAAAAAACAAAACAAAACTGTGTCTCAACTCCATGTAACCCACTTATTTATCCTTGACATTTTATCGGAGGAAGATTTTTTATAAGTTTGGCAATACTGTATTCTGATTATGGCTATGGCTCTGATAAACCTAACTCTCATCTCCATTATCTATTATGAATTGTAATAGTTAAAGTGCTGCCAAATATTTTCATCTCTCTCCCATTCAATGTTATTCCACCATTTATTACTTTATGTTTGCTTGGCCCATCTGACTAGTTTAGGCTAATTAATTGTAAAAAGCAGTGGTGTGAGTCCCTGCCAGATAGGAGAATTTAACTGCCAATAGAAAAGCTGAATAAGATCTCTTTGTGTTGCAGCGACAGAATAATGTCAACTTAGTGGCTATTCTGATAGACTGGATGCCTGGAATGAGGAGATATGGAATAAAGAGCCCCGTTGGTATGAAATGGACAATGTTAATGAATGTATTAATACTAACTTCTAGAACTTAAATATAAAATTGTAAATAAATGTGTCTAGAAGAGATTTTATGTAAATTAAAACCAGGAGAGCCAAAAGATCACACATTTAACCCAATGATGCACCTTGAATAATTTTTGTTAATGACATGTGAGGCGAACAAAGTCATTTTTCTTTTCAGTGAGGATATCCAATTGCTCCAATCATTCTTGATTGGGAATAGCAATCATTATCCAGCTAAACTGCAGTGGCCACAGTCCTAGAAATAAAGTGATAGCATGTGTGTCTATTATGTCCCTTTGGTCAATTTACTTTTAATTCAAGCCAATGATTATTTTCACTAAACTTTTAAAATCTCAACTTCTAATGTGTATTACATGTTCTTATGTGACATAAAAATGAATTAAATCCACAGTGGTCAGAATATATGCTGTATGACAGCAATTTGTTTTTCATACCCAACATATGATCAGTTTTAACAATGAAAGAAGAGTTCTCTTCAGGTTTTGGACACAGTCTTCAAAATATGTAAATTCATTATTAAAGAGGTAAAGTCATTAATCATGCACTCAAATAGTACATAACATTAATATGTATTTCTGCCTGATTTATCCATCACTAAATAAGGTTGGTTAACATTTTCAATTATATGTGTTGATTTTCAGATATATCTTTTTAATAGTGTCATCACCTTTCTTTCAGAGAATCCAAATCTACATTATAAAGATCACATACTTTTAGGAATGGCATGGGTGTCTATCCATTGAACCTCAAATCATTATCCATACCACAACATACATGCATTTTTAAGGTTTTGTTATTAATAGAGTCTTTCATTCGCTAGTGTTTACAATATTCAATTTCACAACATGTTTTCTCTCCTAGGTTCTTATATTTACAGTATTCCTTGTAACCAGTATATAGCTAGGTGAGTCTATTTTTAGTCTTACTTGCAAATCTTTGACTTGAAAAAGTCTATCTTTAGATAAGTTTAGAAACTCAAAAAGAGGGAAAAAACAGTAAAGAGAGTTGAAATACAGTAGAATTTCTATTTGCTTTTACTCATTTCCTCTGCTAGTATTATATATTTATTAAAGAAATGGCTGAAAATTCATTTATCTGAAGAAAATATTTTCTCTTAGTTCCTCTACACATTGTTTCTTCCACAGCCCATCACTGTCTTAAAAATATGGCGTATTTTGGAGTTTGCTTTGTGGCTAAGCTGTTAACAAGCTCAACTAGGATTCATGAGGATGCAGGTTCGATCCCTGGCCTCACTCAGTGGGTTAAGGATCTGGTGCTTCTGTGAGCTGTGGTGTAGGTTGCAGAGACGGCTCAGATCCCATGTTGCTGTGGCTGTGGCATAGGCCAGCAGCTGCAGCTCCAATTCGACCCCTAGCCTGGGAACTTCCATATGCAACAGGTGCAGCCCTAAATATATATATACATATATATGGCATATTTCTCTATGTCCACTTATTTGTAGTTACTGAAGAAAGAACCATTGCTTAATGCTACCTACAAACCCTATCAGAAAACAAAATGCATTCAAATTTAAACTGATTGAGTTTCAGAAACTCCGTCCATATTATCTAACAATTAACTAACAGTGTAAAGGAAAACGTTTTAGATTCTTGTGAAGTATTCCCTAAGGTAACATATAATAATTCAAAGGAGAGATTATTTCATGTGATTAAGTACTATCATTCTTCACAAAGATACCAATGTTATTAATAGATGTACATTGAAGCATTATTTCCAAATGTACAAGTATGTATACATGTGCTTATTTTCCTACCCTTTACTAGGTTTGCTAAGTATTCAGTGCTTGGATATGAAACATGGGTTAACAAGGAGTAAAGTGCTTTTGCAGCCTCGAAACCAACCAACCTCATTTAGTTTCCATAAAAATCACAAGTAGATCTCTTTGTAGGTAGAAAATTACTCCTAATTGAACAAGATTTCTTGGGTGTTATCAATATCCTATGCATGATTAATCCCTCCCATCTCCCCACTTTCTTCAAGATGCCTGAAATTCCATAATAAAGCTTTATTTATTAATATTTAATATATTATAGTTTTTTAAATGAGGATATCACACAAAATAAAATATAAGCCATTACCAAAGCAATTTTGATTGTGGGGACAAGACGAATAATAAACAGTTCCAGGTTGGTAAGACTAGACAAGAGAAGAAAGAAAAATATTGAAAGCAGTGAGAAAGAATTGGTAAAAGAGGCTGGAGGCTCTAAAGCAGACCTTTCTTATTGTCCAAACTGATGGCAACCTGGGTTTTACTGGCAACTTCATCAGTCACTAGCTAAACTTCCAATAGTTCTAAAGGACTGAGGTTGCTTGATTGAGATGATAGATGCAAAAATATTAATAAAAAATCCAAAGCAGAGAAATAAATGAACTCTTCCCTGCCAATGATTTTAGGATAAAATGAATAATTTTTAACAAACACAAAAAATGGTGCAAAGTCAAACTTGTTTGGTGTTATTGAGGTCTTTTGAAAAGTTGAACATATGCTGGAATGAATGAATGAATGTGCTGAATTGAGGTAGCAATAATCATGAAAAGGGGAGGAGGAATTAAGAGAAATTGGGAGTGCAAAAGATTCGTAACCTAAAATTTTAATTATCTCTTTAATCTTGAGATCACCCTGTGTTGTCTTTCTACATTTTCCCCCTTAAGTGGTATTCTGTTATTGTTATTAAATGATACTAATTTTTTTTTAAATTTTACAAATTTTAGTTTGTAAGGATTTTCATATGTGGAAACATTATATTCTAAATTATTATTTTTGAAAATTTAAATGGATCATATGTCTCTATAAACAAATTTAGTAGCTAAATTGCAGTCACTTTAAAGAAAGACTTTTGCTATACTTTAATGCCAATTACCAAGTCATTTGCTTCCTCAGCTGGCTTTCTTTTCCTTTTCTGTTAAATCACAACTAGTTGTGCCACACTGTGATATTCTCATTAACACTTTAGACACATATAATTAGCACATTATTTATTGCTTTTATCTAATTGCCTATTCAAAAAGATTAACACTTTACTATACATTCTGTTGTAGTAATCGAAGATTAGGCATGTGTCTCAACTTTCTTTAGAATACCAGCTTATCTGGAGGCTATCAATATACCAGATATGATTTGCAGCTGTATGAAATTTACCATGATTCATACAAAAATACACTTTGTAAAATTTTGACATGCATATCAAGATCTAGATATATATTACACATAGATATCCAAATAGAAATATATAGAGACATAATATTTATATATCGCTATATCTGTGTGTGTGTGTGTGTGTGCTGTATATCTATCTCTGTGTAGCTGTGGGATATCCTCCTTTACTGACGTTTCCTCAGTAACATAGCTTTGTGTAGCTTCATATCACAAAGAAAATTGCTAAAAAAAAAAAAATTGGGGAATTTGAGTGTGTCTCTCAAATATTTATAAAAAATATTAGCAAACAGGCTTTGAAGTGCTTTTTAAATTATATTTTGCTTAAAAGACTACATCCTGTCACTGTTTGACACAAGACCCTTGTTTATAGATTACTGTGTATGAATAATCCTCAGAACTAGCTGTTCTGTCAAATACAGTTTCATAAACACTGGAATACTTTTGTGAGGCTTTTGGCATACTATTATATTAAAATAAAATTGTGTAACATTTTACATAAATCCAAGGTAATACATAAAATAGCCTTTTAATTAGCATGATATGAACTTATTTACCATTGATACTGAAAACAGTATCCCTATGTTATCGATGCCCAAAGTAATTTAAATTTGTTTTTTATAAGTTTGAAAGGAACGTGTATGTATAAACATAAAATAAGGATGGAAAAAAACAAATTATCTGCAAAATGATTAAGAGTTGTTTCCATTTAAAGGAATTTTTAAAAGAATGCATTCCATGTTGACAACTTTGGTTTAAATGAATGCTTTTATGGCATTCTTGTCATATCTATTAAAAAAGATCAACCTCAGTTCTCTTTTTGGCAATACTCAGTTCACAGGGTCAAGGGAACGGAAAGAAGAGTATAAAAGAGAAGAAAAATATTAAGTAGGTTTGTATTTTTAAAATCTTCTAAGAAAAAAATTAAATTTTCTAGGAAAAATTTCTTCCAACTAACCAAAACAAGGGACTTCAAATGACAGTTGTATCTACTCAATTAAATAAAGGTCCGAGAGATCATGGATATGAAATACTCTATGTTACCAGAAGTGAATAATCATCTGGCATATTGAAGCCCATAATTTTTCATATGACATAATCTAGAAGAAAAAAAGCCAAAAACCTGTGTGTGTGTGTATAGAAGGAAGATGAGGAAAAACCATTTTGGGGTAAATCTTCTAGTTCTCCATTTTTGGCTGAAATAATAAAGTAGAGATTTTAAGAATTATATAATTATATAGAAAGTAGATAATTTGGCCTTTAAATTTTTTTGTGATTTTTTTTAATGGAATAGTACAAGAAAAAGTAAGAAAGAGAGTAAAGATATTTCAGGGCTGAATACCATTATTATTTCCCTCTCTCCAGAATGTTTAGGATATTTTCTTTTGAAGAATTAGTAATACATCTGGGATTAAATTTTTATAAGAGATTTCAGAAAACTTTATGTTACTAAATATGCAAAAATAGTTTCCCAAGTCTTTATTTTATACAAAAAATTTTGGTCTATGGAAGATTAAAAATTCCATTTTCACGTTGTTGGAGCACATTAGACAGTAAGAGATTAACTCTGTCATAGAAAGAAACCTAGTGAGAAAGCTTAACTCCAACCAGAAGAGCATTTTAAACCCTGCACAGATCAAGCTCTGAGATCCAGATACGCACTTCCAGTTCTCACAAAGACAAGCAAAAACAGTCAGATTTGGAATCAAAGAACAGCCAATTCTAGACTGAAGTGACATCAGGGTCTCAGAATTAAGAATGCCCAATGGTTAGAATCTTCTATCTTTTCAACATCAGAGTTAAAAAGTTGGGTAATAAGAATTGTGTAACATGACTGTCTCCAAAAAACTAGTGTCAATACAATTTATTTATGTAAATGTATTTTGTTTGGTGCTAATAAATGTTTGATTTAGATTAATTATCTTAGTGGGTCAAAAAGAATGTTATTTATGATACATTAATTTAGCTCAAGAAAGGGAAAATTTACATTTGTGACTATCTCACCTAAAAATAACCTATATTTGTTGGTCTATAAAGCATAATATTCATATTCTAGTCTCAATAAAAGTTTTCTATAAATCTTTTCACCAAATTAGTTATAGAAAATCAACTACTTGCACGGTGCCCTTCATTTAAAAAGAGTCATGGAGTTCTTGTCATGGTGCAGTGGAAACGAATCCTACTGGGAACCATAAGGTTGCGGGTCTGATTCCTGACCTCATTCAGTGGGCTAAGGATCCAGCGTTGCCATGAGCTGTGGTGTCCTTCGCAAACGCGGCTCGGATCTGGCATTGCTGTGGCTGTGGTGTAAGCTGGAGGCTACAGCTCCCATTCGACCCCTAGCCTGGGAACCTCCATATGCCATAGCTGTGGCCCTAAAAAGACAAAAAAAAAGGCCAAAATAAATAAATAAATAAAATAAATAAAAAGAGTCATTAGTAGAGGGATTCTCTTTGAATCCCTGTCTTTTAAATCATAAACCACTAAAAAAAATCCAGGTTTTGTACTGAGTGAAGTTATTAAAGAAACACAATAAGGATGCATCACAGAAAGCCAAAAAGGCCTTAACAATTTTCTCAAAAGTTTATCTTCTAAATGATCCTTACACAGTTTCTCCATTTCAAAGTTTAGGAAAGACCATGAACAAAATGTGTTAGCTTGGGGGTGATTAACAAGGATGATGGTTAAGCTTTAGCTTACCTTATCATATTATTATCTGCAGTCATATTTTTTCCATAACACTGAAATTGATGGAGGAGGCTTAATTCAAGCATAGATATGTGTGTAGGGGGGTGGGGAGGAGGAGAGGGAAGAGGATCAGGGTGGGTAGGAGGTGTGGACAGTTCAGTTTCCAGAAGAAGTGATTTGAACTTTACTCATTGTGACATATTTATCTTCTACGTGCTCTCCACTGGCTGTAAATTTCAGTATCCATAAACTTTCACAGCACATCTGGCATATTACAGTACTATTAATTTGATTATATATAAACGTATTCTCTTTCTTAAATTACCTTGCATCTACTTTTTTTCAATTGATCCTCTTACTGTTTAAGGTCAACAATTATAATCTTAACAGATTATTATAGCCTCTCTCTTCTGAAAACATTTCTAATTTATCTGGATTGAGTGATATAAATTCACATTAAAAAGAAATTTTGCCTTTATGTTTTGCAGTGGAAACAAAAGAATTTGCCTTATCTCCTCTCTGCTCTAAACCTTAAAATAGCTCATAGTAACATCTGCATCTAAACAACTTGTCAACTAACATGTCTTCTGTGAAAAGATTGACAATATCAGTAATGACAGGTTCTGAAGAATCCATATAATATTCTAATAGCCATGTAAGATAGAAATCTAGTGAGCAGGTGGTAAGACAAAATAGCTAAATGTGCATCTTAAACTCATTAAGAAAATCAAGGAAGGGGGAAAGCCAAGAGAAAAGTTACAGATGCTAAACAAAAATAAAAGTGAGACCATCAGGAATAATTCTGCTCAAAGGTCAGAAGTGTTTTTTTTACTGTATTATAGAAATATACAGTTGTGCCTAAAAAGATCATGCTGTCAAATCATTTTTAAAAATGTAGAAGTCATCTAATTAAAATAAACACCTAATTAAGTCTTCCTTTAAAATATATAGATAAAATATCATTTTATATGTTTGTTATTTTTAGACGTGGCTATCTGTAGTTTTTACAATCCATTTATTCAAAAACACAGATCAGGAATCCATTTTATTTTAATTCAAAACCGCAATTATTAAAATAATTATGACATCAATTACCTATATAGCAATGATAAGTCATTAATAGCCTTGTCATTACAAGTTATGTCAAGTCATTGAAATTTTTCCTATGGTAATTTTCCTGCACAATAATGGTAATTATCACTAAGTATTATGGTTACTGTTTTTCAGGGTAAATCTCACTAAATTTGTGTGAAACAAGTTAACTCAGCATTCTGTAACAGGATTCCCTTTAATGAGGATAAAATATGATTTGGTTCTTGTGAGCATTACATGGAAATTCATGCATAAAGCTTAGTAAAATGAGTAGCAAACAGTGTAAAAATATAGGTCAAACAAATTAACGTACTGGCCAGCTTAATTATGTACTTAAAGTTGTCTTCTTATTCTACACTTGTAAATTTCCCTAACTCATTACTTAATACACAAAATCTATTCCATGACTAAGTTCAAGGTATAAATTTCTAGCGGATGGATTATAGGAGTGAACCTGTTCCTCCCAGTGCCTCATATTGGGGGGATACCAGTTGCTACTACTTCCATTTCTGATCTGATTGTGTTAACCTTAAACTTCAATGACATTTTCCTGATTTCTCCATTATTTTTGTTGGTTTTATTAGGGCTGCACTTGTGGGCTATGGAAGTTTCCAAGCCAGGGGTCAAATTGGTGCTATAGCTGCCAGCCTATACCACAGCCACCACGGCAACACCAGATCTAAGTATGTCTGCAACCCACACCACAGCTCATGGCAACACTGGATCCTTAACCCACTGAACAAGGCCAGGGATCGAACCTGCATCCTCACGGGTACTGGTAGGGTTCATTACCACTAGGCCACAACAGGAACTCCCAGATTTCTCCATTATATAGTTACTTTTTGCCTCTCTTTTTTTCCCACTTTTTTTTTTGCCTTCATTTATTTTTTTTTTTTTTTGATCAGTTTTAGGTTTACAACAAAATTGAGAGGGAAGTATAGGTACTTTAAGTGTATATCCTACCCTACTTACACACTCATCAGAAGGCTTTTTTTAAACCAAGGACAAATATACATTAACAAATCACATTCGTCCAAAGTCTGTGGTTTACTGTAGGGTTGACTCTTGGTGTTATATGGGTTTGGACAAATGTATAGTGATATATATATCTCACATTATTATAATACCATACACAGTATTTTCACTACTAAAAATTATCTGCACTCTATTTAACTCTACCTGCCTCACCCCCACTTCCTTCTCTACAAACCACCCATCTTTCTACCATCTCCAAAGCGTCTTTTCAGAATAACTTACAGTTGGAATCATGGAATCATGCAGAGTGCAACCCTTTTAGATTGACTTCTTTCACTTAGTGATATGTATTTAAGATTATATCTTTCCATGGCTGAATGCTCTTTTTTCTTTCTTTTTTAGTATAAGTAATATTCCACTGTCAGAATGTATCTATTCACCTACTGGGATACTGGTGTTTCCAAGTTGGGGCAATTTTGAATAAACCTACCATAAATATTAGTAGGTAGGTTAGTGTATGGATATGATTTAAAATTCTTTGGGAAAAATGATTAGGGGCCTGACTACAGCATGATATGGTAAGATTATGTTTATTTTTATATCAACAAACTAGCTGGTGGGCTGTACAATTTTGTATGCCCACCAGCAATGAATGAGAGTTCCTGTTCCACATCCTCACAATGTTTGGTGTTGTTAGTGTTCTGAATTTGGGTCATTCTCATAGGTGTGTAGTGGTATCTCGTTGTTTTAATTTGCATTTCCCTGATGACTTGTGATTGGCGTATACTTAGCCCATTTTTTAATTGTTTTTTTTTGTTTTTTCTTGACATTTATCAGATGTATATTTTGAAAGCATTTTTTCCAGTCTGTGACTTGTCTTGTAACTCTCTTGATATTATCTTTTGCAGAACACAAAGCAGCTTTAATAAAGTCCAGCTTCTTGACTTCATGGATCATGCCTTTAATGGTGTATCTTAAAAGTCATCACCACACACAAGGTCATGTATATATATTATTTTATGTTATCCTCTAGGAATTTTATAGCATTGCATTTTATGTTTAGGTCTGTGATCCATTTTGAGTTAATTTTTGTGAAGGGCATGAGGTCTAGTCTAACAAACATATGTGAACATGTGTTAATACCAGTCTATTCCAAACAGTGTTAATGTTATTTTAACGAAAAAAATAAAGTTAAATATTTATCATTATTTTGTAAAGATAAAAATTCAAAAGCTATAATATATGAATTATAATAATACATATGATTTTACAGGATGATAGATCAATTGTAACTTCTAACGCACAAAGATATCTATACTGCATTATCACATATATAATTAATACATGAAATGGGTAGTATAAAATCTTCTTTCATAAATTTACCTAGGCATGCAAAGGAAAATTTCTAAAGAATATGTATCAATGGATTTAAAATTACCTATGTAGCTGGATTATACTGACTTTCCTTTTTTAATTTATAGTTTTTCATAATCAGACTTATTGTATAATTGTATTAAAATGTTTCAGACATATTCATTATTAAATCAACATTGTTGTAAAATAGATATTAATTTATTATTGATTTTATTGTATTTTATGAGTCCAGGGGAAACATGGAGACAAAAACAATTCAAATCTCTGACTCTTCCTCTTCCCTAGCTATTCTGTAATCACAATTTTCTTCAAACCTCACTAAACTCTAAGAAATGGATTTAAAGTAAACAGTGGTTTCCTGCAGCCAAATACTCAGGGAATATCTACAGATTTTGTAGATAGGGTTTGGGATGAAAATTCCTTTTATTCCTAAATTGTGACAGAATACATTAAGGTATGGCTCTAGCCCTGGTGGTTTGTTATGGGAACTCATCTCTCTTTACAGCCCATGTCCCTGACTTCTTTACCCAAAGGAAACAACAAACTCTCATAGGTACAAGAGAAATGATAAAGTAGGAAGCAATGAAATAAAATAAATAGTAAACAGGTTTATTCCAAAAGGTTATGCACATAAATATAGTATGATCTTCTTTAAAATCAAACATACCTGAAAATAGTTTCATACTGAAAGGTCAAGTTGATAACCCTACCTCTTTTTATTTCTATTCCTCAGTTTAATGCAAGTATGGATACTATTATTTTTCAGATGAAGAAACTAAGTATTGCAATATCGCAAATAACCAAACTCTTGAACAAATTTTAAATGTGCCAGTATACCCATACACATATACATACACACATGCATAAGACACAGATAATAGATAAAAGCCTAGAGAAGTTGGTCATTACTTAAAACTATCTGAACTGTCAGCCTCTTACCCAAATAATGAGGTTAATAATAACAAATTATTTCTATGGAGGAATAAAATAAATATTGGCACACAATAAATTAGTATTGCTGCATAATCTGTGCCCAAGTATATCTAGTATATCTAGTATATAGGATATCTAGTATACCCCTTTACCATGCCTGTGGAAGCTAATATCTGATGAAAAATTTGTTTGGCTACTGCATGAATAGTATCCTTAGGGAAATCTTTTAACATAAAAGACAAAGTTATGGTTACCAAAGGGGAAAGGTGAGTGAGAAGTTAGGAGTTTGGGTTTAACCTAGAATCCAGTTTCTTTTCCATGCTAGGTTAAGGCAAAATATTGAGTATTAGTTCCCTGTGCTATATAGTAAGTCCTTGTTGGTTATCTATGTTTACATATAGCTGAATCACTTTGCTTTATATCTGAAATTAAAAACAATAGTGTAAATCAACTACAACATATTTTTAAAAATTAAAATATAGAAGTGTAAAGAGATTTCAAGCTGAGAAAAACAGCTATGCTCATTAAGCTATTCAAGAATTTCCAAAACCTCCACAGGAGAAAGCATATAGTCTAAGTTGAACCAGATAGAAGAGACTGGTCTGTAGTTGGTGGCTGCTGCTCCAATTAATGTGTGATTAAGTTGCTTTTAAAAATGTATTATCAATATCAAAGAATTCTCTGAATATCTTCATAGAATCTAAGACCGGTATTAAACGCAAAGGAATATAATTTTGCCTAATTCTAATTATTTTATCTCTTGGGAGAGTAAGGATGAGAGAGATAAATTATACCCTCCCTGTTGAGGGAAAGATAACTAAAATCTTTAATTCCTAACTCCAATTCAGTGCTCTTTTTAAAACATCTGTGTAAATGGTTTTGCCCAAGTTAACTGCCGATAAGTTTCATGTTCAACATATAAGAAGTGCATCTAAGAAATCTGTCTTTCTGGAAAGCTAACTTTCTCTTACCTATTCCATTTTTTTAAAGAAAAAAAAAAAAAAAACCTCCTTGAAGCACAGATTCCCTTTTTAGCCTTTCAATCATTTAAGCTTAGTGAAATGGATTCAGTATTTTACTCCCAATGTTAACTGCCTAATCTTTTTCAACTCAGTTTTATTCCTCATTGCCCAAATGTAATTGACTAAAATAAAATTAGTTCAGAAGATTTTTTACTCAGATTGTTGAAGTTGCAAACATAGATTCCTGAACTAACATCATTTTTAAAAATAATGATACAGATAAAGATCAGCATCATTAGATTATGGAGTACAATTGCCCAAATATTCTTGGAAAAAAATAAATTGAAGGTGATTATTCATACTACCCTTACCACCATTTCTTGAAAACACAGAATATCTACTGCAAACTTGGATGCAAACCATTACTTTGCTATTAAACAATTTTAGTCTAAATGTCTATAGTTTAACACAATTATTATCTCATTACACAGGATATTTATTTTATGCAGAGTATAGTTCAACTCATTTTCCATTTCAAAAATGAAACATAAATTACTTCAACAGACAAAATTTATGCTAAAAATAATTAAATCTTTGAATAAGTGGAAACTAATTTTAAAAAGGCCTTTACGATGCTATCTGCTAACATAACTAAAATAATCAAAATAACTAAAGTAACTAGCCTCATCACAGAATTGAAAGTCAGTTCAGAAAGCAGAGACTATGAAGCACTTTAAAATATCAGCATGTTTGTTGTGATTGCCAAAAAAAAAAACCCATAATTTAGTTGAGACACTAAATTATGAATATACTAAACAGAAATATGAACATTGTATTATAGTTTTTCTTACACTCAGGGACATTGCTGCAATTTGTAGCATAATTAAAATGATTTTACAAGCAGTCAGTCATTAAGTTATTTTAATTTTCCTTCTCAAATGAAAGAGAAAAAGCTCTGTAGCAGATGTATTGTGCAACTATCAAAACAGTCTAAATCTTCAAAACTGCCTGAGGGATTTTTTTGCATAAATAGTCTTTAAAAATGAACACAGAAATGAAACTATTTCTTCCAGTACCTGTTAACACATTTTACTGAATTAAAACCTGTATCTTATTTCAAGTATGACTGCTGTTAGGAACTAAATTTTGTCCCCCCAAGAAAAGATACGTTTGAAGTCTAGTGTCTCAGAAGGTGACTTTATAGGGTCATTAAGTGTAATGGTCTTATTGGAGTAGGGACCCAGCCTAGTCCGGTAAGACCTCACCTGAACTTAACCCCAGTATGACAGGTGTCCTTCTAAGAAGATGGCATGTGAAGGGACACACACAGGAAGGACACTATATCACAAAATGGTAGAGACTGGAGTTGGGCAGCTGCAGGCCAAGGAATGCCAAAGATTTCCAGCAAACCTCCAGAAACTAGTAAGAGATGAGCAATGGTTCTTCTTCAGGATGCAAAGGGAACGTGACCCTAATAACACTTTGATTCCAAATTTCTAGCCTCCAAAACCGTGAGACAATACATTTTCACATTTTTAATCCACCCCCTTTGTGACTGGGCCCTAAGGAAACTAATAAGATGGATACTTTAAATTTTCAGCCCTCACAGAGATCATGAAGTTTAAAAGAGAAAAATCATTCCAAATTATCACCAGGAAGAAATATATAAAAGGCACAAAAATAGAAATATTTATCAGGATGCTTCTGTGTGTGTGTCTGTCAGCAGTATATACATTGGTTGGCTATCTTCCTTGGGCAGGCATATATGCTAGGTATCTGACCAATGAATATCTCATGTGTTTAGACCTTTCAGTCCTATATAACTACTTATAATATTACGAGTGAGGTAATTATAGAAATGATTGGTAATTCTTTTATAGAGATGCTCAACTCTGTCCTTTGGAATCAAGCTGGCATTGCTATTTTATTCAAACCTAGCCTTGTGCATATACTTTTGCAATAGCATTTAGTTTCAGTAGTCCCTAGTTTTTATTGCTATTCCAGGTCTCTCTCAAGACTTAACAAAATCATTTATCTAATGGGTATTTTCACTTGGATGTCTCCTAGACACCTCAAAATCTAATAGAACTCTCAAAGTCAGTATGACCGAAATTTCAAATCTTCACATTTCCCTGACCCTTCCTTACCACATTGCAATAGATTATGACATTTCTGCTTTTCCTACTGCTCACATCATGAGAGCATAAAGGGGTTTTCCTTTACTTCTGTTTTCTAACTTCACAAGTTCACGTTATTCAACCTATCAAAATATGCTATTGACTCAATCTGAAGATATTCTCCAAAATCCATTTGTTTCTGTAATAGTACAATTCACCATATTCCCCATGTGTTACCATGATGTTCTCTAATGGTCTATTTATTTGTTCCATGATTATTCTCAACATATCCAGCAGAGTGAGCCTTTAAAATGGAAGGTGGTGTCTTCGAGTCTAGGGAAGACAATAGAGACTCTTCTCTCTGCTTGTCCTCATAAGTAAAAAATACAAACCCTGGAAATAATGCAAGAGAGAAGCAAAGAAGACCTCTCAAAGTTGGGGATAAAAGCCAAATAGTTAAGTCAGAATGACCATCATCAAAAACTCTACAAATAATAAATGCTGGAGAGGGGTGTCAAGAAAAGGGAACCCTCCTACACTGTTGGTGGGAATGTAAATTGGTATAGCTACTATGGCGAACAGTGTGGAGGTCCATTGAAAAACTAAAACTAGAGCTATATAACCTAGCAATCCCATATTTCTAGGCATATAACCGGAAAAGACAAAAACTCTAATTTGAAAAGACAGATGTACCCCTATGTTCACAGCAGCATTATTTACAATAGTCGAGACATAGAAATAACCTAAATGTCCACTGGCATATGAATGGATAAAGAAGGTGTACTATATGTGTGAGTGTCTGTGTGTGTGTGTCTACACAGCCCCCGCATTTACATATACCGCATATATATGCATTATAGTGTGTGTGTATAAATATATATACATTGTATATACACATTATAGTGTGTGTATACATATAAAACATTACTAAGCCAAAACATAATGGATAATGCCATTTGCAACAAAATAACTGGACCTAGAGATTATCACACTAAGTGAAGAAAGGGAAGATAAATATCATATCACTTTTATGTGAATCTAAAAAAATGATAGAAATGAAACAGACAGACTCACAAAAATAGAAATCATATGGTTACCAAAGTGAAAAGGAGGGATACAGTAGTGATTTTGGATGAAGAAATTAATACTAATATTACATATATATATATATATATATATATATATATATATATATATATACACACATACACACACACAGAGATGACCAAGAAGCACCCACAGCATAGTACAAGGAACCACATATTCAATATTTTTTAATAATTTATAATTGCAAAGAATCTGAAAAAAGAATAGATATATCCTATAAAAAGGCAAAATAGTTAGAAATTCCAGGGATGAAAGAAGGGCACCTTGCAACCAGAGACTCAACATTTCCCGATGACCAACCTATTTATTCACAGAAAGTGCCCCACGTAGGCTCTTTGCTCTCCTACAATGAAGGAGAGTAAACTCTGCATCAGGAAAGTAGAGCAGCATTGGCAAAGGAGACAAAGCATAAGGACTCTTGCACAAAGAGTAGTCAGGGGAAGTTCTCTGCTACTTAATTAGGCTTAAACTCCCTTCCTAGGTATAGAAGCACCATGTAGCTGAGTGCATCTCTTAGCACAAGTCCCCGGCCTGGGAGGCACTTTTCCTTCCTGTAGGCTGGAGGCTCACTTTCCCTGTCACAGGATTTCAGTCTGGGGAAGCTACAACTGCCTTCTGGGGCAGCACCAGCAGGGACAATCAACAGTGCAAGTTCAGCAGCAGAAGATTAAAACAAGCAGATCAAAAGAGCATCACAAGTCTGCACAAAGAAAAGTATCATTAGAACTAGAGCTCACAAAAATAGGCTATGACCTGCATGCTGAACCTAAATAGGTGAACTTCCCATCAAATAGGAAAAAAATAAAACAGGACCTAGAGTGTCCTAACACGAGAGCAAAATATCAAGGACATAGTGAAAGATTACCTGTTATACAAAGGACCAGGAAAATGACACCTTCAATGAGAAAAAAAAAAAATCAGTTGAAACTAGCACCAAGAAAAAGTAAAAATGCAGTTACATGACAAGGCTTTTTAAAGCAACCATGCTGAAAATAATTCAACAAGGAATTACAAATTATCTCGGAAGCAATGGCAGAAAAATCATCTGAGTTATAAGATATAGAAGAGGATCAAATGGAAAGTATAGAAAAAATAAAACCAACATAGATCATATTGATGATGATACAAATAATCCCTAACAAATTTAAAATAACTAGAAGCATAAAGAGAATACAAGGTATGTTCTATGACCATAATGGAATCAAACTAGAAATCAATAAATAGGAAATCTCTATATACTTGGAAATTAAAAAGCATAACATGATTCTAAATAACGCATGCATCAAGGAAGAAATCTCAAAGGGAATTAGAACAAAGAAAAAATTCATAGAATTAAATGAAAATACAACAACTCAAAATATGTAGGAGATAGATAAAGTACCACTGATAACATTGAGTACATTAAAGGAAGAAAGATCTGTTGTCAATAATCTAGGGTTCTATATCAACAAAATAAAAAAAATGCAAAACCAGCAGCTAAAACTAAAAAGCAGGAATAAAATGGAAAGCAGCAAAACAAAAGATAAAGAAAATTTAGTTCCTAAAAACAAATAAAAACAAAATAATGGAGATGACAAGATGGAGGAGGAGTAGGGGGACACGCTCGCCCTCTCCCACAAACACAAAAAAAAAAAAGCACATTTACAGAATAAATGACTCCCACAGAACAGCAACCAATCTCTGGCAGAAGAACCTAAACTCCAATAATGGCAAGAAGTTCGTGACATTATGGGGCAGAACGGGAGAAAAGAGGAGAGTGAGGGAAGGTGAATCCGAGCAGGATGGGCACTCCCTAAAGGGAACTGCGGAGGAGAAAGGGATCCCGCTCCCTGGAATGTCACCTACATGGGGGAAAGATCAAACGAACCAGAGGAATCTCCAGATGCAGAGAAGAGTGTAGCAGTAAGTTGGAGTACGGAAAAGCCGATCAAGAACCGAATGGACCATCTGAACTATGGGCACAGTCACCAAAAATTGAGACGCCTGGGTGGGGGCTGGGCACTGAGTCCTCGCCTCCAAAGGTTAGTCCCAGAGAAAGGGCCGGGGGATGCCTGGGTGGGGGCTGGGCACCAAGACCTCGGCTCCAGAGGTTAGTCCCCAGGCTGGGGGGTGGGGCGGAGCGGAAACTGCTTGGGAGGTCTAGAAACCATTTGACAGAGCAGAGACTGCCTGGGAGACTAGAAAACAAAGCTGTCGCAGAGGAAGGGAGCAATACTCTAGGGGCAGGGAAGTGGAAAGCTGCATCCTAGGGAACCTGGGAGAAGAGCCTGTTCTGCACCCGAGCTGGGGAGGGGAGAGAAGAAGGGGTGGGTCCCCATAGAATACCCCCCATGCCATAGCAAGATTACAGACCCGCTAGCTAGCGGAAAGCTGTGCTTCCCAGTGCATCCCCTCCCCCCACCCCCACCACCCCCTACGCTTTCGCTGGACCTGGGGCTGCCTGCCATCCAGGAGGGTTGGCCTCAACAATTGCCTGAAGCCTACCACCGCAGGGGCTATCCCTGCACAGGCCTGCTTGCCCTTTGGAGGTGCTACACTTCCGCAGAGTAGCACCAAACACCACCAGCCCCCGAGAAAAGGCCTGCAGCCCAGAAAAGCTAGAACAAGCCTAGCCAGGCCATGAACAGATCTGCCTAATTCTCGGACGGTTTTTCTGAGTCGGGCTGCCCCGGGGAGGAGCCTCTTCGGTTTCCAACGGCCCTGCTACTCGCCCAAGCCCCCAGGGGGTGCCCTAGTGGATGAGCTGCATAGGACTGCCAGCTCCAGGCAGGACCCCCTGCAGCCCAGAAAAGCTGCAACAAGCCTGGCTGAGTCGGGAAAAGATCTCAGATGGTCTTTCTGAGTCGGGCAGCCCTGGGGAGGAGCCTCTTGGGTTTCCAGTGGCTCTGCTACCTGCCCAAGCCCCCAGGGGGTGCCCCACTCCCGCGGAATAGCTGCTCAGCACCACCAGCCCCCTGGAAGAGCCCCTGCAGCCCAGAAAAGCTGCAACAAGCTTGGCCAGACTGTGAAAAGATCTACCGACATTCTCAGGCCATCCTTCTGCGTTGGGCTGCCCTAGGGAAGAGCCTCTTAGGTTCTCAGTGACCCAGATAGCTGCTCCATCCCCCAGGGGGTGCTGCACTCCTGAGGAACAGCTGCCCAACACCACCAACCCCTGCAAGAACCCCACAGCCTAAAAACACCAGAGCAAGATCTGCATGACCAAGTGAAATCTGCTACCATCGTGGTGTGGACCTCCCAGTCCTGTCTGCCCTCAGGAAGTCCTCCTTTGCTTCAAAGAAACACTGTTAGCCCCATCAACACTCCAGAAAAGCCACACTGCCTCAAAAAAGATTGACCAACAACACCAGCCCTCAGGAAATATTCCACAGCAGTGACAAGGCAAACAATGCCCGATAACAGAGAGTACAACTCCCTCAGGAGAAAGAAAACAACAAGCAAGATGAAGAAGCAGAGAAACCACCCCCAGTAAAACCAACAGGAGAACTCAGCTAAAACAGTCAACAATGAAACAGATCTCTGCAGTCTGACAGACCTGGAGTTCAAAAGAGAAATAGTGAAAATACTGAAGGAATTAAGAGAAGATATGAACAGCAATGCAGATACCCTCAGAAAGGAACTAGAAAATATAAGGAGGAGCCAAGAAAAACTAGAACATTCATTGGCAGAGATGCAAACTGAACTAAGGGCAGTACAAACCAGAATGAATAATGCAGAAGAACGAATCAGTGATATGGAAGATAGAATAATGGAAATCACCCAATCCGGTCAGCAGACAGAAAACCGAATCAAAAAACTGGAAAGCAATATAAGAGACCTATGGGATAATATAAAGTGGGCCAATCTACGCATCATAGGAATTCCAGAAGGAGTAGAAAAAGATAAGGAGATGGAAAATATATTTGAAGAAATTATCGCTGGAAACTTCCCAAATCTAAAGGATGCTGGGTTCAAGATACAAGAAGCACAGAGGGCCCCAAACAAACTGAACCCAAACAGACCCACACCAAGACACATCATAATAAAAATGGCAAAAGTTAGTGATAAAGAGAGGATCCTAGAGGCAGCAAGAGAAAAACAGAATGTTACCTACAAGGGAACCCCCATAAGAATATCAGCTGACTTCTCTACAGAAACACTACAAGCCAGGAGGGAATGGCAAGAGATATTTAAAGTGCTCAAAGGAAAAAATATGCAACCTAGAATACTCTATCCAGCAGGAATATCATTCAAAATAGAAGGGGAAATAAAAATTTTTTCCAACAAACAAAAACTTAAAGAATACAGCAACACAAAACCAGGTTAAAGGCAATATTGAAAGGGCTTCTCTAAACCAAAAAGAAAGGAAGGAAAGGGAAGAAAAAAGAAAAGAAAAAAAGAAGAAGAAGAGGAAGAACTAGGACTGAGGAAACTGCAATCAGAGAGCAGTCACTCAAATAAGCCAGCATACAGATTTAATCATGACCATGCTTCAAACAAAATAAAATTAAAAAGAAAAAAATAAAACAGTCATCAAAACCATAAAATGTGGGCAAGGGATGTTAGGAAGTAAATAACCCTTTTTGTTTGTTTGTTTGTTTGTATGTTTCTCTTCTTAATTTTAATATAGTAATGAAGCGTTTGAACTTACAGGACCATCAGGCTAAAACACACAATTATGGGAAGGGGTTAGCATACTTAAAAAACAGGGCAACCACAAGCCAAAACCAAATATTGCATTTGCAAAAAATGAAAAAAAAATACACTCAAGCAGATAATAACAGGAGACCATCCAACCAAAAAAAAAAAAAAGAAAGAAAGAAAGAATGGAGAACCATAGAATCAACTGGAACATGAGGTTCAAATGGCAATAAATAATCATCTATCAATTATCACCTTAAATGTCAATGGACTCAACGCCCCAATCAAAAGACACAGAGTGGCTAAGTGGATAAAAAGGCAAAAACCTTCAATATGCTGCCTACAAGAAACTCACCTTAGGACAAAAGATACATATAGATTGAAAGTGAAAGGGTGGGGAAAAATATTTCATGCCAATAGACACGACAGAAAAGCAGGAGTCACAATGCTCATATCAGACAAAATAGACTTTAAAACAAAAGACATAAAGAAAGACAAAGAAAGACACTACTTAATGATTAAGGGATCCATCCAAGGAGAGGATGTTACTATCATCAACATATATGCCCCAAATACAGGAGCACCCAGATACATACAACAAATATTAACAGACATAAAGGGAGATATTGATGAGAATACAACCATAGTAGGAGACCTTAATACCCCCCTCACATCAATGGACAGATCCTCTAGACAGAAAACCAATAAAGCAACAGAGATCCTAAAGGAAACAATAGAAAAGTTAGACTTACTTGATATCTTCAGGACACTACATCCAAAAAAAGCAGAATACACATTCTTCTCAAATGCTCATGGAACATTCTCAAGAATCGACCACATCTTGGGACACAAAGCTCATCTCAATAAATTTAGGAGCCTAGAAATTATCTCAAGTGTCTTCTCTGACCACAATGCCATGAAATTAGAAACCAACCATGGGAAAAGGAAAGAGAAAAAACCTACTGTATGGAGACTAAACAACATGCAACTAAAAAACCAATGGGTCAATGAGGAAATCAAGAAGGAAATTAAAAACTACCTTGAAACAAATGATAATGAAGACACAACTGCTCAAAACCTATGGGATGCTGCGAAAGCAGTGCTCAGAGGGAAATTTACAGCAATACAGGCCTTTCTCCAAAAAGAAGAAAGATCCCAAATGGACAACTTAACCCTCCACCTAAATGAATTAGAAAAAGAAGAACAAAAAAGGCCTAAAGTCAGCAGAAGGAAGGAAATTATAAAGATCAAAGAAGAAATCCATAAAATAGAGATCCAAAAACAATAGAGAAAATGAATAAAACCAAGAGCTGGTTCTTTGAAAAGGTAAACAAAATTGACAAACCCCTGGCCAGACTCACTAAAAAGAGGAGAGAAAGAACCCAAATAACCAAAATTATAAAGGAAAAAGGAGAAATCACAATGGATACAGCAGAAATACAAAAAACCATAAGAGAATACTATGAACAACTATATGGCAACAAGTTTGACAATCTGGAAGAAATGGACAATTTTCTAGAATCTTACAGCCTGCCAAAACCGAATCAAGTAGAAACAGACCAACTGAACAGACTGATCACTGGAAATGACATTGAAGAGGTCATAAACTCACTCCCTACAAATAAAAGTCCAGGACCAGGTGGCTTCACAGGTGAATTTTATCAAACATATAAAGAGGAATTGGTGCCCATCCTCCTGAAACTCTTTCAAAAGGTTGAAGAAGAAGGAATACTCCCAAAGACATTCTATGATGCCACCATCACCCTCATTCCAAAACCAGACAGAGATACCACCAAAAAAGAAAACCATCGCCCAATATCATTGATGAATATAGATGCAAAAATTCTCAACAAAATCTTATCCAACTGAATCCAACAACATACCAAAAACATTATACACCATGACCAGGTGGGGTTCATCCCAGGTTCACAAGGATGGTTCAACATACGCAAATCAATCAGCATCATACACCACATTAACAGAACAAAAGTCAAAAATCATATGATCATCTCAATAGATGCAGAAAAAGCATTTGACAAAGTGCAACATCCATTCATGATCAAGACCCTCGCCAAAGTGGGTATAGAGGGAACATTCCTGAATAGAATCAAAGCCATTTATGAGAAACCCACAGCAAATATAATCCTCCATGGGGAAAAACTGAAAGCCTTCTCACTCCAATCTGGAACAAGACAGGGATGCCCACTCTCACCACTGCTCTTCAACATAGTTTTGGAAGTCCTAGCCACAGCAATTAGACAAACCAAAGAAATAAAAGGCATCCATATAGGAAGAGAAGAGATAAAACTGTCACTATATGCAGATGACATGCTACAATACATAGAAAACCCTAAGGACTCAACCCCAAAACTCCTTGAACTGATTCATAAATTCAGCAAAGTAGCAGGATATAAGATTAACATTCAGAAGTCAGTTGCATTTCTGTATACCAGCAATGAAATATTAGAAAAGGAATACAAAAATATAATACCTTTTAAAATTGCACCTCACAAAATCAAATACCTCGGAATACACCTGACCAAGGAGGTAAAGGACCTATATGCCGAGAACTATAAAACTTTAATCAAAGAAATCAAAGAAGATGTAAAGAAATGGAAAGATATTCCATGTTCCTGGATTGGGAAAATCAATATTATAAAAATGGCCATACTACCCAAAGCAATCTACAGATTCAATGCAATCCCTATCCGATTACCCAGGACATTTTTCACAGAACTAGAACAAACAATCCAAACATTTCTATGGAACCACAAAAGACCCAGAATCGCCAAAGCAATCCTGAGAAACAAAAACCAAGCAGGAGGCATCACTCTCCCAGACTTCAAGAAATACTACAAGGCCACAGTCATCAAAACAGTGTGGTGCTGGTATCAAAACAGACAGACAGACCAATGGAACAGAATAGAGAACCTGGAAATCAACCCTGACACCTAGGGTCAATTACTCTTTGACAAGGGAGACAAGACCATCAAATGGGAAAAAGAAAGTCTATTCAGCAAGCACTGCTGGGAAACCTGGACAGCTGCATGCAAAGCAATGAAACTAGAACACACCCTCACACCATGCACAAAAATAAACTCCAAATGGCTGAAAGACTTCAATATACGACAGGACACCATCCAACTCCTGGAAGAAAACATAGGCAAAACACTCTCTGACATCAACATCATGAATATTTTCTCAGGTCAGTCTCCCAAAGCAATAGAAATTAGAGCAAAAATAAACCCATGGGACCTCATGAAACTGAAAAGCTTTTGCACAGCAAAGGAAACCCAAAAGAACACAAAAAAAAACAGTTTCAAATGATGCAACTGACAAGGGCTTAATCTCTAGAATATATAAACAACTTATACAACCCAACAGCAAAAAAGCCAATCAATCAATCAATGGAAAAATGGGCAAAAGACCTGAATAGACATTTCTCCAAAGAAGATATACAGATGGCCAACAAACACATGAAAAAATGCTCAACATCGCTGGTTATAAGAGAAATGCAAATCAAAACTACCATGAGATACCACCTCACACCAGTCAGAATGGCCATCATTAATAAATCCACAAATAACAAGGGCTGGAGGGGGTGGAGTGTAGGGAAAAGGGAACCCTCCTACACTGTTGGTGGGAATGTCAACTGGTACAGCCACTATGGAGAACAGTTTGGAGATACCTTAGAAATCTATATATAGAACTTCCATATGACCCCGCAGTCCCACTCTTGGGCATCTATCCGGACAAAACTCTACTTCGAAGAGACACGTGCACCCGCATGTTCATTGCAGCACTATTCACAATAGCCAGGACATGGAAACAACCCAAATGTCCATCGACAGAGGATTGGATTCGGAAGAGGTGGTACATAGACACAATGGAATACTACTCAGCCATAAAAAAGAATGACATAATGCCATTTGCAGCAACATGGATGGAACTAGAGAATCTCATCCTGAGTGAAATGAGCCAGAAGGACAAAGACAAATACCATATGATATCACTTATAACTGGAATCTAATATCCAGCACAAATGAACATCTCCTCAGAAAAGAAAATCATGGACTTGGAGAAGAGACTTGTGGCTGCCTGATGGGAGGGGGAGGGAGTGGGAGGGATCGGGAGCTTGGGCTTATCAGACACAACTTAGAATAGATTTATAAGGAGATCCTGCTGAATAGCATTGAGAACTTCGTCTAGATACTCATGTTGCAACAGAAGAAAGGGTGGGGGAAAAAATGTAATTGTAATGTATACACGTAAGGATAACCTGACCCCCTTGCTGTACAGTGGGAAAAAAAAAAAAAGTGGGAGTGGGAGGGATCACTGAAGAAATTGAATCTGTAATTTAAAATTACCCAGAAAAGAAAACTTAATGCCCACATGATTTTCCTGAGGAATTCTGCTAAAGATTTAAATAATTAACAATTTTACACTACTAATCTTTTGGGGAAAAAAAGATGCTTTTCTGGTTATTGTCAAAAGCCAATGATACTTTGATACCAAGATCAGACTAAAACAGTATTCAAAAGAAAATTATACTCCATTATTTCACATAAACTAAGGCACAGAATTCCTCAACAAAATATTAAAAAACTGGACCCAACAAAGTTTAAAAGTAATTATATATCATAACTAATTAGGATTTATTGCAGATATGCAATGATGGCTCAATGTGTGAAAACAAATCCATGTAATCAACTATCAAGACCCTAAAGAAGAAAAATTATGACCATGTAAAATGACACAGAACAAGCATATGACAAAAACCCATTATCCATTTCTATACAAATTCTGAGCAATTTAAGGATGGGAGGAACTATATCGAACTGTGAAAGTATGCATTTTTTAACATAAATAATTACATCTGACATTATTGTTGTGAAAAATTAAGATCAGGAAAAGTCAAGGATATATCATCTCCCATTCCTTAACATAGTGCTGGAATTTCTAGCCACACAACCAGACAAGAAAATGAAATAAATACAAGTGGGAAAGGAGGAAATAATGTTGTTTGAAGTGGAAGATGACATGATTGCATAGAGCCTCAAGGAGTCTACAAAACAATCTTCTAGGACAAATAAGTGAATTTAGCTAAGTTGCAAGATATAAGATCAACACAAATTTGTCATTCTCATTTCTATATACTCCCAACGACAACATGGGTGAAATCCTTAGTAATATTCTTAACCAAACAGGTACAAGATTTATATTCTGAGATCTACAACATGCTGATTAAAGAACTATGCAAATAAATGGAGTCAGATCACATTAACGAATTGGAAGAGTCCACGAAGTCAATCCTCTCAAAATACAACAAGTTGAATGAACTCCTAACAAAATCCCAGCAGATTTTTTAGACATAAACACATTTATAATTTATAAGAAAAGGCAAAAAAAAATAGCTAAAACAACACTGAAAAAGAACAAAGATTGAGGAATCACTCCAAATGATGTCTATTATATAGCTACAATGATCAAGACAGTGCTGTGCCTTTAGGGGGACAGACACCCATATCCTACATGTGACACAGTAAAGAGAGCTCAGAAATTGACCCACACCCAATTGATTTTTGACAAATTTGCAAAGCAATGCCTTAGGGGAAGGAGAGCCTTTTCAAGTTGGTGAGAGAACAAGTGGACATACAAAGGTTTGTTTATTTGTTTTATAGAACTGTGACTTAATCATTGTATCTTACATGAAAGTCAACTCAAAATACATAATGTCAAAATAGACATTTTAGGAAAAATAGAAGAATCTTTGAGATCTAGAGCTGTGTGGAGTGTTCTTAGATTTGATACCAAAATGCTATATACAAAAATAAAAATATTGGTAATTTAGACATGATCTAAATAAAAAAAATGTTTTCTCCATGAATGACTTTGTGAAAACAATGAAAAGCTAACACTGGTTGAAATTAAAGAACTCTCAAAACTCAAGGAAACAATGTAATTGTTAATGGGCCAAAGAAATGAACAGATAGCTTACTGAAGAGGATATAGAGAAGGCAAATGAGGACATTAAAATATATCTAGCATCACTCGTTTCAGGGGAATACAATTTAAAACCAAAATGAGATGTCACTCTACAGCTATCATAGTGGCTAAAATAAAAAGTAGTGAGAACACCAAATACTGATGAGGTTGCAGAAAAATTGCACCATTCATATATTGCTGATGGGCATG
Source organism: Phacochoerus africanus (assembly GCF_016906955.1). Lineage (NCBI taxonomy): Eukaryota > Metazoa > Chordata > Mammalia > Artiodactyla > Suidae > Phacochoerus > Phacochoerus africanus. The sequence continues at coordinate 266,674,698 of NC_062544.1, forward strand.
TAAATGGTACAGTCACTCTAGAAAATATTTTTGGCAGTTTATTATAAACCTAAATACTCAGATACCATATGATTCAACAATTTTACTCTTTGGCATTTATCCCAGAACAATGAAAACATGTTCACATAAAACCTATACATGATCATTTGCAGAAGCTTTATCCCTAATAGCCAAAAACTTAACTCAGATATCCTTCAATGGATGAATGCTTAAGCAAACTGTGGTTCTGTAAATATTACTCAGCAATGTAAGAGAATAAACTACTAATATCTACAACAAATTAGAAAAAATTATGCCAAGTGAAAAAAGTCAGTCTCAAATATGTCACCACATATTGCCTAATTTCACATAACAAAATTTTCTTGAAATGGCAAAATTTTCAGAATAGAGAAGAGAGAAGTAATTACCACAGGTTAAAGACAGCACTAGAGATCCTTGTAAATGCTCGATCTTGACTATATCGAGTCAATATCTGGCGGTGACATTATAGTTTTACAAGATTACATCACTATGGGAAACTGGATAAAGGATATAATGTCTCTTGCTGTATCATTTCTTACAACCTCACATTAATATACAATTATCTCTAAATTTAAATAAATATTTTAAAAAAATTTAGGGCAGAAAAAAGCTATTCCTTGGTTTAACACCCCACAGTGAGTCCCTATTTCAGAGAGGAAATAAAAAGTGTGGGTTTTTTTTTTTTCCTACAACAGCCACAACACCCTTCATGCCCCATATTACTTTATTGTCAATCTTTTTAAAAGTCAAATTTTAAATATAAATTCCATTCAATTACTTAGGGAGATTTCAGCACTCAAGTCCTAACTTTCAGCTAAACGTAACACTTATTTTATCTTACTTATTAGAAGATGTAAAATATAGAGAGTTCCCAGGAACTATACAAATTTTCTCTTGTAGTTATTTACTCATTCTTTCTCTGAAATGTATTATTTATAACAAAGTATAATTGAACTTATTCTTACACACTAAAATTTTCCTGTAAATATGTCAAAAATCTACAAATCAATAATGTCAATTTGTGACCACTTTCAGAGTATAGGAAAATATAATGTTAAAAAATTCTGGAAGTTTATTCTCCATGATTTTAAAATCATTTTGGTTTGCTAAACAGTTACTTTATTAATCAAACAAGGACACTTTTTTTTTTTTTTGGCTTCTTTGGTCATGCCTGTGGCTTGCAGAATCTCTTGGGCCAGGGATTGAACCTGTAGCACAGCAGTGACAATATCAAATCCTTAACCCATTAAACCACCAGAGAATTCCATGAGGGGACGAATTTTTGAGTAAAGGAGGTGTTATGGTACAACCCTGATATAAGTAAATGAGGTCTGTTATGATCAAACTGAAGCATGCAATCATCTTCATTCTAAGGTCATATGATATGGTTTCTGTCTGACACTACAGCTGAAGTCTTGCCACAGTTTTATTTACTTTCTTGATGCCAGGCCCACTATATTTCTTTCTGTATCTTGAGTATGTCAGATTTGTGCAGAGATCTTCCAAATGCTTACGCATTCCATTGCATCTTACTAGCTACTCCAGAGCCTGAACTGTCCTCGTCTTCCTTGCAATTAGTTTGGGTCATGTTAACACCAACTGAGTTTGCACTTCCAGGCTGTTCATAAAGCCACAGTATCCCATCAGTATCCATAGAGGACTGGTTCCAGGATCCCTGTAGGTACCAACATCTAAAGATGCTCAAGTCTCATATAAAATGGTGTAGTGCTTGCAAATAACCTATGCACACCCTCCCATATACTTGAAATCATATCTAGATTACTTATACTACCTAATAAAATGTAAATTCCATGTAAAGAGTTGCATAACCATGGTCAATTCCATTTTCGCTTTTTGGAACTTGCTGGAAAATTTTCCTCAAATATTTTCGATTCATGGTTTGTCAAACCCTCAGATGCAGAATCTATGGATACAGAGTGACAACTACGTATAATTGAACTTATTCTTAAACACTAAAATTTTGTGTGTAAAAATTTTGTGTATGATGTCCTCCATAATCTCCCTCTTTGCTTCTTTGTTCTTCTGACAGATACATTTAGAATTCCCAGCAAATGATTCTCAAAGCATCACTCAGAGGAGCTAGGAAACCACTCTGCCCACCCCAGGGCTGTGCCACATTATTTGTCTGAGAGTATCCTACCCTCACAGCTGAACTTGTGTACTACTCTTACTCTATTTTGGGTGTTTGCTCCAGAGTCATTTGGCCCAAAAGGCCTTCCTTTACTAACTCTTATAGAACATTGGTAAATTTGTCTTAACACACCTTGAATTTTTCCTTCGCAGTCCCTATCAAATATACATGTTTATTTGTACAGTGAGCTTTAAAAATATATAATTCCACAGAGTTCCCAACCTAACTAGTATCCATAAGGACGCATTTCGGTCCCTGGCCTCACTCAGTGGGTTAAGGATCTGGTGTTGCCCTGAGCTGTGGTGTAGGTCAGAGTTGTGTCTCAGATCCCAAGTTGTTGTGGTTCTGGTGTAGGCCAGTGGCTACAGCTCCTATTTGACCCCTAGCCTGGGAACCTCCATATGCTGCTGGTGCAGCCCAAAAAGACAAAAAGATATAATTCCATATTCATTCTCCTTTCCCAATAGTACCAAATAGGTGGATAGGTAGCCAATTAAGAGACACTGTCTTACCACAATTTTACATATAGTGGAGCAAACAGGGTCATTTGCATGGGAGAAGTTTGAGGGTGAAAGAAATAAGAAAAATATGATGATGCAGAACCACTAAAAAAAAAAATACAAAGCTTCAAAGTATTAATGTTCCTGCTAATGGAAAACCATTGATTTAGATAAAAATAAATAACTGGTTCACCATTCTGTACAGTAGAAAAAAATATATATAAATAAATGATAAAAAAACCAAAATAACAAAATATATATATATATATTTCTTTTTATGAGAAGTTTTCAGTGACAGAGCTAAAGGGTAGGTGGTTTGGTTGATCAAAATATTAAAAAAAAATTCAAAAGAAAAGTAAAAAATCCACATGATCATTGATATAGATGCAGAAAAAAGTATTTAACAAAGTCCAACATCCATTCCTGATAAAAACTCTTTCCAAAATGAGTATAAAGGGAACATGTCTTAATATAATAAAAGCCATTTATAACAAACCCAGAGAAAATACTCAATAGAGAAAAGCTGAAAGCCTTCCCACTAAAATCTGGAACAAGACAAGGATGCTTCACTCTCATCACTTTTATTCAACACAGTATTGGACACCCTAGCCACAGAAATCAAACAAACAAAAGAAATAAAATATATCCAAGTTGGAAGAGAAGAGGTAAAATTGTCACTGTACGCAGATGACATGATAGTATATATAGAAAACCCTAAGGACTCCACACAAAAATTACTTGAATTGATGAAAAAATTTAGCAAAGTAGCAGGATATAAGATTAACATTCAGAAATTGGTCGCATTTCTGTATGCTAAAAATGAAATATTAGAAAAGGAATATAAAAATACACTACCTTTTATAATCACACCCCCAAAAATTAAATACCTGGGAATAGACCTAATGAGGAGGTGAAAGACTTATGCTGAGAACCATAAAACATTCATCAGGGAAATTAAAGAGGATTCAAAGAAATGGAGAGATATTCCATGCTCCGGGTTAGAAAAATTAATATTGTAAAAATGGCCATACTACCCAATATAATCTACAGATTCAATGCAATCCCTATCAAATTACCCATGACATTTTTCGCAGAACTAGAACAATCTGAAAATTTATATGGAACAAAACAAGACCCAGAATTGCCAAAGCAATCCTGAGCAACAAAAACCAAGCAGGAGGCATAACTTTCCCAGGCTTCAGGCAATATTACAAAGCCATGGTAATCAAGACAGTGTGGTACTGGTACCAAAACAGACATACAGAACAATGGAACAGAACAGAACCCCAAAATAAACCCAGACACCTACGGTTAATTAAACTTTGACAAAGGAGGCAAGAATATGAAACAGGAAAAAGTCTTTTCAGAAAGTGGTCCTGGGAAAACTGGACAGCCACATGTAAATCAATGTAACTGGAACACAGCCTCATGCCATGCACAAAAAATAAACTCAAAATGGCTTAAAGCCTTAAACACAAGAGAAGTTACCATCAAACTCCTAGAAGAGAACATAGGCAAAAACACTCTCTGACATCAACCTTACAAAGGTTTTCTTAGGTCAGTCTCCCAAGGTAACAGAAATAAAAGCAAACAAATCAATGGGACTTAATCAAAACAATTAGTTTTTTTATTTTGTCTTCTAGGTCTGCACCCTCGGCATATGGAGGTTCCCAGACTAGGTGTCTAATCAGAGCTGCAGCCCCCAGCCACAGCCGAAGCCACAGCCATGCCAGATCTGAGCTGCATCTGCAACCTACACCACAGCTCACAGTAACACTGGATCCTTCACCCACTGAGCAAGGCCAGGGATCAAACACACAATCTCATGGTTCCTAGTCAGATTCGTTAACCACTGAGCCATGATGGGAACTCTGGATGTAATCAAGTTGACAGCTTTTGCACAGCAAAGGAAACCATAAAAAAAAACAAAAAGACAATCTGGATAATAGCAGAAATAGTTTCAAAGATGCAACTGACAAGAGCTTAATCTCTAAAATATAGAAACAACTTATACAACTCAACAACCAAAAAAAAAAAAAAACCCCAACAATCCAATTGAAAAAAGGGAAAAAGACTTCAATAGACATTTCTCCAAAGAAGATATACAGATGGCAAACAAGCACATGAAAAAATGCTCAACATCGCTGGTTATAAGAGAAATGCAAATCAAAACTACTATGACATACCACGTCACACCAGTCAGAATGGCCATCATTAATGAGTCCACAAATAACAAATGCTGGAGAGGGTGTGCAGAAAAGAGAACCCCCTGCACTGTTGGTGGGAATGTAAATTGGTACAACCACTATGGAAAAAGAGTATGAAGGTACCTTAGAAACCTATGGATAGAACTACCATATGACCCAGAAATCCCCTTCTTGGGTATATATCCAGACAAAACTTTCCTTAAAAAAGATACATGCACCCATATATTCTCTGCAACACTGTTCACAATAGCCCAAGACATGGAAACAACCTAAATATCCACTGAGAGATAAATAGGTTAAGAATGTGTGGTATATACCCACAATGGAATACTACTTAGCCATAAAAAATAACAAAATAATGCCATTTGCAGCAACATGGATGGAACTGGAGACTAATACTAAGTGAAGTATGTCAGAAAGAGACAACAAATACCACATATCACTTATATCTGGAATCTAATATATGGCAAAAATGAACCTTTCCACAGAAAAGACAATCATGGATTTGGAGAACAGACTTGTGGTTGCCAAGGGGGAGGGGGAGGGATTGGGGTGCATTGGGAGCTTGGGGTTAATAGATGCAAACTATTGCCTTTGGAATGGATAAGCAATGAGATCCTGCTGTTTAGCCCTGGGAACTATATCTAGTCACTTATGGTGGAGCATTATAATGTGAGAAAAGGAATGTATCTATGTGTGTGTGACTGGGTTACCTTGCTATATAGCAGAAAATTGAGAGATTATAAACCAGCTGTAATGGAGAAAAATATAAATCATTTAAAATAAAAAATATCAGAATATGAGAGGCCAGTTCAAGCAATCATCTTTATCTTCAGGTAATATTAAGGATGTTAAATACAGGCATACCAAGGAGATATTGCAGGTTCAGTTCTAGAGCACCAAAATAAAGTGAATATTGAAATAAAACAATTTACACAAATTATTTACTTCCCAGTGCATACAAAAGTCATTTTTACACTATATTTTCATCAATTAAGAAAGCAAGCTTTATGTCTAAAAATACATGTACGTACATTAATGAAAAATAATGCTGTCAGAGAGTTACACCAACAGACTTCTCTGAGGAAGGGTTGCCCCAAACCTTAAAATTTGTAAAATAAGTAAATAAATTAAATAAATAAACTCGAAGTACAATAAAGCAAAGCACAGAAGCACAATGAAATGTGTTCTTCCTGGACAACCATGAAATGATTGTAAGTTTCAATACAGGGACAGAGAGATAATAAGGGGGAGATAAGGCTTAATATTGCTGTAGAAACTACTATAATTAAATATAACATTTCACAGTCACTGGTTTTATTCAAATAAACATACTCAAAGATCATATCTAGAATAAAAGATTTGATTAAGCAAAGAGGAGAGAATTTCTGGACAAACATTTAAAACAAAAACTGTATGTGTTTTCACCAGAAAAGGAAAGCATTTGGTATGGAAGAGCATTGGTACTTTTTTCCCCCAAATAAATATATATTGATAAGATTTCATAGTCTTCAATATTTATAAAGCCATACACGCAAATTTCTTCTACTGCAATAATGAAAAAGAAATTTCTTCTCCTGCAATAATGATAAAGACAATCAGGAACCTGCCATTCGTAGATGCCAAATTGTTAAAGAGTTTTAAAACTCTAAGGAGTGCTCTAGCTTCTGGAGTCCTCCTTTCCCCATTATGTAGATTTGGAAATGGAGGTGTAGGAAATTCGTGACCATCATAGGTTGCAAAAAATTCTGTGCCAAGGCCAGTCTTCAATTATATATTGTTATTACATAAGTAAATCAAATAATTTAGTGATTACATCTAGATTGTCTTCAAAAAGCATTTCATTTAAACATGATTAAGATCTAAATGTATACTAAAATTCATTAATTATTAATACTTACGTATGTATATAATGAACACTCAGGCGAGTAAGTTGGACATAAAATACTTTTAGATTTTAACAAGATACATTTAGGATATTAACTTTAGTAATATTTAGTATATTAATATATTTATTGTCTTGAAAATGCACACTGTTCTTGATCAGAGTAATGAATATGGCAGTAATGGTAACATGGATATAATAAGAGGAAAAATGAAACATTCAATCCGATGACTATTTCTCCCTCTGCAGAAATTAAAATGGAGCTCAAACCCATGATCGATATGCCTTTTATCTGATATTTTTAAAACCATGAGTAATTATGATTCATATTCTGTCTGGAATGCTTTTTCTTTTTCATCCAAGTATTTATTCAGTCCCTTAAATGATTATAATATGGGAGAAAAATGAGCCATTAATGTTAAACAAAGGAAATTTAATTTGGAAAATGACAACACTTTTACACAGATTTGAATTCTTTTGCTTGCCAGAATGCCTTAAATCACCAGAATTGTGCTTATTTATATAAATCCACAAATCTAGTTGTAGCACTTTAAGTATCATTGGATTCATAAGTCTCTTAGAAATCCCATCTGTTATAAGATATGTGACCTTATTAATTCATAAAACTTTAATTAGAAATATTATAAATAGAAATGTACTAGGATTCAGACATTTGATTTTCTCTGCAAAGAAAATCATTAACAGTAAAAACAATGTAATTTGTGAAGAAACCTTGAAACTTTGATAGTTATTAATTAACACTGATTCCATTAAAACCTATATGGGAAATATTGAACAGATTTACACATAAAAATCAATGAACTTCATCGGTGAAATCTACATTCAGTTGAAGACAAAAGTGCTCTGTAAGAATCATTATAAATTAGTTACTTAAATTTAATTGAAATCAAACTCAAAGTTCATTTTCAGGAAGTATGCTTAGCCATCACAGATCATTTGATTTGGTGTTCTGTCTCTGTTTTACTACCAAAACATTCCTTTGAAACTTAGTCTACAAGCAGAATAAATCAGATCTTCAGTTGTTCCAGTTTAACATGCACAACAATCAATTGCCTGCAGTGAATATTTCGGTTTACAAGAAATGTGAACTCAAAGAACAAAACCTTCAAGTCTGCTTCTCCTGGTTTCAGTATTTGCACTTTTCTCATTCAAAGCTTATGGTCATCTATTTCCTTAAATAGGGTCTTCCTTGCTCATTCAGAGTGTTTAAGAATGTTTTTTTGTAAACTCTCCTAAATCACTGTGCCTATTTTGAGGAGATTCTTCTGTAAAAAGTTCATCTGATAAAGTTTTTCAGGTAGCCTCTTAAGAAGAAAAGTGTAAGAGAAAAAAAAAAATGATTCACCAGTTAGTAACACATCCTTTTTCTATTCTACGGTAGCTAAACTTATCTGTACTCAATAGAGTTCAAGAGAGAGCTAATAATTCACTACCAAAAAAAGTCGTAACAATGGACACTGAAGTTCTGGTATTGTATACAGAGACTTTAGCATCACCCTCATGTATAAAATAGTTTTATCTCTAGCAAGCAATACATTCTCAGCCGTAAGTAAAATCTAGGTCCTCTCAGGGTACCAAACTTCCCATGGTATAATTCCGGGTGATTAAGTAATGTTTATGTGTACAAGTGGTTCTTAAATAAGCCATATCCAGTACAACTCAGCTTCAATGATGGCCATAACATTTAAGAGCCATCACCACAAAACCTGAGATTATTAGAAAAATACAGGCAATCCTGACACTCACCTTCCAGTCAGGGATAGAAACAAACTTGCTAGGGGTCCTGCCCCTGCTACTTAGGTTTTCTGGGTCTTAAGAGTTACTATTTATATAATACAGACATTTTTGATTCCAGGATCTATTCAAATAAAAATCACACATTCTATGTTTTAGGGCAGTGACTTCCAGAGCCATTATTTATCCTGCCACACAGTGATATTTACCAGTATAAGCAATATAGCTATCCAGCTGCAATTTTCCAAATTTGAAAGCAAACTCTATTGATGGGAAGATTTGGCAGGGTATAAACTGGAATATTTTGCATTAGATAATATTTTTATGCTTGATAATTTCTTGTTTTAATACCTGTGATATGCATATACAAAATTGCCAGTGTTACTGTAAGCACCTACACATGTCCAGCATTTTAACGGTTGTGTTTCTTTTAGAGTGATGCATTTTATTTTTATTTCTCATTGAGTTACAAATCAAATCACATTTTGCAAACTGTGAGGTGAACACTGGAAGAGTTTTTAGCTTGATAATTACAGTTCATACCTTTCACCGACATCTAAAACAGACTCACAGGCTGCCTTATAAAGAGGACCACATTGATTTTTGCAAAGGTTGGAACAGAAGAAGCTGTACTCTTTTCTGTAACCATAACAAGCCCTACCTGCCTATATTGATTACTTACTTTCCAGTGTTAGAGTAAATTGCTATTGTGGAAACATAATGATGCTGAACATTTGTAGCCCAGATGATAGGGTAATGTTTAAACACCGTGTGCCCTGTTCTTTGTAGATTTGCTAATAACCTCTTTAATCATTTCTGTTGAAAATACCATGGATTCTGAAGCAGAGACCAGCCTAATGATACAATTAATATATGGAGCATAACATTTAATAATATAAAAGTAAATCACATCAATTTTCTTTCCATCCTTCAGACAGTGTTCTAAATTTCTATCATTTCTAAAAAACCTAAAATAAATTCATAGAAACTTTCATTATAGGTCTGCTCTTTTGTTCTTCAACCAGAGTTGGCCAGGATAAGTGTTTCTATTCTCTAACATGAATTACATGCTCAAAGAGTATTTTCCTATCAGAAGAATATAAATATTTTTTAAATAATCACACTTTAAAGATCTGTGAACAGAATGAATGAGCTGTCACAGCTGAAAATATGGGACATAAGATTATCATAAAAGATATTCTATCTTAATGTAACCAATTGTATATTTACAAATATTCTTCCTTCCAAAAAGACACCAGTATCTTGTCTGTTAATTGAACTAAATTCAAACAGAAGTGATTTTTGAGAACAAATGCCATCCTGTTATATGGTCCTTGTAGATATGAAATATGACTTAGATGGACTTGAGTAAAATAAAAATATTTGATAAAACAAAACCTATAAACATACTGATCAGAACAATGAAAAAACAAATTTGAACAATGAAAAAACAGCATAAAATATTTTTTAAAATTAGAATTCTTAGCATATGTATTAATGTATTTATCAAGGAATATAAAAATCTAGTTAAGTTTTTCTAGGAGGAGTAACCATTGGAATTAGTTAAGTTTTCCATTGTTAATTTTGTGTTTATTTTCTATTGAATGAAACTACTCAGAACCAAAATAATGACTATAGTTTCAGCGTTATCATTACCGTATAAACAAAGGAGGTCTAATTACATTAACGGGGCACCAAAAAAAGAACCATTTTGAATCAGATTGGTCATCAATTGCACATATATAATCTGTTTAAGTATATAAACACATATAAGTATAAACAGTGACCATATGATATATGTAGAAGTATTCATAATGCATGTGAATTAGTTTTTCGATTTTACACTTTGTGATAGTTTTCTAAAGATTTTCTTCTGATATATGTCTACTTAAATGGAAAATTATTCAACTTAGCCTTATAAATCCTTTAACAACATTTTTATTTCTAACAGACTATGAAAGCATGCTAACATTGCCATATTCTATTGACATTTTTTATTTTTATTTTTTTTCAAAGCTGAACCTATGGCATATGGAATTACCCAGGCTAGGGGTCGAATTGGAGCTGCAGCCACCAGCCTACATCCCAGCCATGGCAACACAGGATCCAAGCCACATCTGTGATCTACTGCACAACTCACAGTAACACCGGATCTTTATCCCACTGAGCAAAGCCAGGGATTGAACCCGCATCCTCACAGACATTATGTCCAGTTCTTAACCCACTGAGCCACAATGGGAACTCCTATTGACTTTTGCTTTATAAACACCTTTGGGCTTCATAGCATAATTAAATAGAAAGTTCACAGTTCTTATAAAGTATTATCCACATACAAATCCTCCTCACATATCTATTGGTTTTTTTATCACTTAAATATTCAGTGGCCTAAATATTAGTTTTTGAAGAAAACTAGATTTTTATCAATGATTTGAGAAAAATGTGTATAATTAGAATTTTAACACTAAATAATGCCTATTATACAATATACGAATAAAATTTGCAAAGTGGGGTGATTATTTATAGCCACAGTGCAGATACTTAAAAATCATTTCAGTAGCTTTACCACGTGAAAAGTTATAATGGTATATGCATTTTGATAAAATATTTGCATATGTATTAAGAATTTGATGATCTGCCATTGTTTTTACTATATATATTTTTCACATTCATTATTTGTTTATTTCTGGAAAAATGCAAATATGTATAACTTGTAGCATTCTTAATACTGCTAAGAACCAAATTAAAACTCATTTCCCAGAGTATTTTATTTATAATTAAAGAGTAATTTACCTACAAAACATTCTCTATCAAAGACATGCACTTTGTTCAAACCTATACAATGCCCTATAGCTAATTTTGAAACTGGGAATTTATGATAACTTATGTTTTTTTTTCTTTTTGTCTTTTCTGGGACCGCACTCATGGCATATGGAGGTTCCTGGGCTAGGGGTCTAATCAGAGCTGTAGCCGCTGACCTACGCTATAGCCACTGCAACATGGGATCTGAGCTGCGTCTGCGACCTACACCACAGTTCATGGCAACACCAGATCCTTAACCCACTGAGCAAGGCCAGGGATTGAACTTGCAACCTCATGGTTCCTAGTCAGATTCGTTAACCACTGAGCCACGATGGGAACTCCCTACAAATGTTTAAAGTATAATTTATTTCATTCTTAAGAGTTAAGTTTTATTTTGATCACTGTTTTAACTGATATTCTTCCTATCAATATTTTAAAGACTTGGATTTCATCCCTTGAAAAATATTGAGTTTAAGCTTACTATGCTTTATTGCTTATTATCTTCACATTATTTGTAGTCATAATATCCATTATCTCACTTCCCATTCACATCTTAACTTACTGCAATCTTATTCCACTTGCAATACGCCACTGAAGTAGTTCTAACGTCACTAATACCTGCCAACTTTCCAAACTTTATTTGAATTTTAAGCAGATGTTTCACCTCTGCGTAACTTTCTATCTTCAAGATGTCTTTCTTTGTTTTTTATGTCAATGAAAACAAGCCATGTTGAGAGGGATTTTTAGGACTACGGTGTAAGGTCTATGAATTCAGTTGGATGAAATACATATTTAATTGGACACTTAATGTCTTAAGTCTCCATGGAAGCAGACTGGACCATTAACTACTGCTTTATTTTAAGAAACCCTATATAAATGTATGTTACATAAGGCTCAGGCCATGGTTACTATGTATCTGTTAATGATCTCCCAACTCAGCTCTTTATGTTCATCAAGGTGACACTTACTAGAGTCAGCAAGCTTTTGTATCTACATTTTAATGGCATTGGCGAAGGGTTAACACAATTGTTCTTCTGCATAAGAATTTTATCTTCAGTTAAATCCCCTAGCTTTGTTTCCCTAGAAACGGGTGAGGATGTTATTTGTCAACTAAGTTACTAAGCAACACTGCTTATGGTAAAAATGACCATTTAAATGAAGGCTGACTTAAACTCAGAGACATTAAATACATGACAGGAAGCCCTGTTGTATGGTTTACCTGAGTGTAGAGACTTCAATAGTTGTTCATGTACCTTGTAAGGGCCATGAAAAGTCTTTCTATGGAGTTGGTACAAAAGATGACGGTTCCTGTGGAATGTGAGGCTTTTAATCAAGTGTGATTTCCACATCTTCAGGTCTATGTTTTATCTTCTTTATACCTGAGATTTTACCTGAGTTGAAGAGAGCTCAACGTGGTTTTATGGATTTACAAGAACTACTGCACGACTCCCACTGAGACGAGTACCTACCGTGGCCCCTACTGACAACCTGAGGTTCCCACCCTGCATCCTTTTCATAAGATTGGTACAACTGCAATACTGATTCAACTTTCAGATGCCCTAATATTTCCAGAGTCTCAGCATCTATGTAATTTTCATTCAATGAATTCGTTATCTATGTATATATCTGTAGGTACATTTTCAAACTATGAAAACCTGAGCTAAAGAACTGATGTATTTAGACTTAAACACACAGTAATAACAATAACTATTATGATACAGAGGATTTATTGTGATCTCTCCAATGAAAACAAATTTTTCATGTGGATTCTGAGTTACAGCCTAGAAAAAGTAGGACAAGAAACAGATACAAAAATATTTCATCCTCCATCATATTATATAGATTAACAGCCTATCCCATGATCTATATGTTTGATAGAAATGGAATCAGATTTTAATTATCAAAACATACATGTTGAAAATATACTTAATAACTTGTAGGTTTTATATAAAATTCACATAATTTGCCATATGTTTTTATTTTCAAATGTGCTTTGTTAACTAAGTATGTAATTCATTCAGTAGTTATTTGTTTTTCTCTCTTAAATTAAAATTTGGAAACATATGCACAAAATCAAACATGTTCTAAATATGTTTGATAACAATTGCCAGAAGTAATCAAAATCTTAGGCAATAAAATATTCACACTTGATATTAAATAGCATAAATGTGCCTGCTTTTAAACATGGTGACAATCCAATGATATTCCAATTATATATTAACTTATTTTAAGAATTTAAAATGATTATTTTAAATGCAAATGCTTTTTTCAGCATATTAAAATACACTGCAATTTCAACTTCAATATTTAAGATCTATTTTATTAAACATTCTTCCATGAGTTTTTCATTTGTTTCTTATTTTCCTTCTTTAAAAAAATTGTTAACATTTGTTCATTTTAAGCTTATAAAATTCTTCTATCAGAAATATCCATAAACAGGGAGTTCCCATCATGGTTCAGTGGTTAATGAACCCAACTAGCATCCATGAGAATGCAGGTTTGATCCCCGGCCTCACTCAGTGGGTTAAGGATCCAATGTTGCTGTGAGCTGTGGTGTAGGTCACAGAAGTGGCTTGGATCTCATGTGGCTGTGGTGTAGGCAGGCAGCTACAGCTCTCATTCGACACCTAGCCTGGGAACACCCATATGCCACGGCTGCAGCCCTAAAAAGACAAAAGACAAAAAAAAATCCATAAACATCTCCATATTTAATTTTGAGTATTTTATTTACAGTGAACTATGATAAATATTTGACAAGTGTCTGGGTTTCTTGAACAATTATTTCTATTCTCTTAGTGAATATTTATGTAATTATCCTTTCAATATTATCTTAACTGTCTTACGTTACCTGCCCACAAGTTCTGAGATATTTGTTTATTAATTACTTTATGCAGATAGAACATATTGGACTTTGAAAGGAAACCAAAGAAATAGCAATGCAGAAGATTTTAGGTAAAATAGTTTAGAATAGATGGTTTCTCTGTATTCATTTCATCATTAAAAAAAGGGATATAAGGAATGTTCTTATCACACTAGCTGATAAACTTTCAGAGTTACAAAGATTAAGAATTAGATTCAATTTCCTTAATAAGCATAGATTTCATGATCTTAATTTAACAGCAAAATTTTCAACTTAATATATGAAAGCAAATGAGTATAATAATTGGCCAGGAATATATTAAACTCCTGGGCAAGTAAGGAAGTATGTAAATGAATGTCTTCCAATTTGTTCACATGTGAATTAAAGAAAGAATTTAAGAGCAAGTTAGATTCCCTAGTGATAATTATAATGGGCTGAAATATGTTTAAATATTTAGTATATTATGACCTAGCTTTGTATTTTGCCTTTACTGCACTTTTAGTATCAGTTTAAACAATCTTCCAAAGAAATGTACATTCTCCTTGAATAAAGTATAGTAATAATAATAGTAGTAATAAATCAAGATATATGAACAGAAAATTACTGAGAATTTAACCAGACATTCAAAATAAAACTACTGTTGGTAATAAAAAAACTGAGACTTAGATTATCAAAAGATAAATTGTGTCTCAATAGCTCAAATAGTGTCTCATTTTCAAAAAAATTCAAGTATGAATTATGAGGCTAAGTATCCATTAAGTTACCAGCATCATATTTTAAAGAACAACTTAGAAATATAAGTGGAAATAACCAGGAGATATAACATGTGCTATAATCCAGTGTGGTGGAGAACTTGACAGGGTGTTTCAGGAAGAGACTGACATTTGAATTGATAGACTAAATAAAGAATATCTACCATCACCAATATAGGCAGGCATCATCATATTGGCTGAAGGCCTAAATAGAACAAAAAGGTGGATAAGGGCAGATTTTCTCTTTCCTTTTTTAAGCTGAGTACCATTTTCTCCACCCCTTTCCCACCCCCACATTCTGAGTCCTCAGGCCATCAGCTTGGACTGGGTGTTCCAGCATTGACTTCCCCTAGTTTCTTGGGCCACCAGATTCCAGCTGAGTTTCACCACCAGCTTTCTTGGATCTCCAGCTTACAGACAGCACATTTTGTGACATCTCAGCCTCCATAAACCAGTCCCCTTAATCAATCTCTTCCCATATATCAATATAATTATCCTATTGGTTCTGTTTATCTAGAGTACCTAAACACATCTAACTATATCAAACAGTTATCCATTGTTTTCCTGATCTAGTTTTTTTTTTTTTGTCTGTCATTGTCTGTTTTGTGTTTGTCTCTTTTAGTGCCACCAAGTGAGGAATAATAAAGTTCCCAGGTCAGGAGTGAAATCAGTGCTGCAGCTGTAGGCCTACACCGTAGCTTACAGTAATGCCAGATCCTGAACCCACTGAGAGGCCAGGGATAAGAACCTCAACCTCATGGTTCCTAGCTGGATTCGTTTCTGCTGAGCCATGATGGGAACTCTAATTCTTTTCTTCTTTTTTTCTTTTTCTTTTTTTGCTTTTCAGGGCCGTGCCTACAGCATGTGGAAGTTCCCAGGCTAGGAGTTAAATCAGAGCTACAGCTGCTGGCCTATGCCACAGCCACAAGAAGGCGGGATCAGAACTGTGTCTTATGACCTGCACCTTGGCTCTCAACAACACCAGATCCTTAACCCACTGAGTGAGGCCAGTGATCAATCCCGTAACCTCATGGAATACAGTCAGGTTCATAACCCGCTGAGCCACTACAGGAACTCCCTATTCCCAATTCTTTTATTTTCAAAAATATGGCCTTCTTCAGGGGAAAAAAAAATATGTTTAAAGGAAATAGGCTTATTGTTACATTTAAATAAATAAAATACATTTAATTCTGAGTTTTATTTTCTTTTTTTTGTTGTTGTTGTTGTTGTTGTTGTTGTTATTTCTTGGGTCACTCCCAAGGCATATGGAGGTTCCCAGGCTAGGGGTCGAATCGGAGATGTAGCCACCAGCCCACGCCAGAGCCACAGCAACGAGGGATCCGAGCCGCGTCTGCAACCTACACCACAGCTCAGGCAACGCTGGATCCTTAACCCACTGAGCAAGGGCAGGGACTGAACCCGCAACCTCATGGTTCCTAGTCGGATTCGTTAACCACTGCGCCACGACGGGAACTCCAAGGGAACTCCAAATTCTGAGTTTTATTTTCTAACTTAGAAAATTTTGATTGATATAATCTACATAAACAAGACTTTTTAATCTCCTTAATAACATTTAATTATTCTGGCGACTGAGAGACAGTCTATGAGGATAAAATGTTTGAGAACAAATGACTGAAATCATTAAGATTTACAATTTGTGATTCAATAATATCATAGTACAAATATTGGCAAAATATCAATAATGCCCAAAGAGCAATTACAAAGTCTTATATAAGTAGATGATCAGGGGAAATAGTGACTATATCTATGACAGTTTCAATCATAAGTCTACACTTTTAAACACATAGTTCTTGTTAGGACCCAAGGCATCCGTGATGGGAATTAATGTAAATAACAGTTTCCCTAACCCCAAATGCACCTGAAATTATTGTCTATCATTACTGTATCATATCTGAATTATTTTGGGCCTTACACTTTTTATGTAAGGTTATGTTTCAGAGAATTTGTATTAGTCATCTATGATTGCATAACAAATTACCATGAAATTACTATCTTAAAAAACCACTTTTATTATTTCATAGCTTCTGTGGGTCAGGGATTTGGGTTCAGTTTAGCTACAGCCTCTAATCTTTCATAAGCTGCAATCAGTTTGTCACCAGGGATGGAAACTAAACCAAAAGTTTGGTCTGGAAAAGGATCCACTACTAAGTTTATACAGCTGCTAAGAGATTTCAGTTCCTAGGGACTGCTGGCCTTAGTATCTAATTTTTATTTTATTTTATTTTATTTTTATGGCTGCAACTGTGGCATATGGAAGTTCTCAGGCTAAGGGTCAAATCAGAGCTGCAGCTGCTGGCCCACACCACATACACAGCAACACTCGTTCTGAGCCTCATCTGCTACCTATGCCACAGATTGCAGCAATGCCAGATCCTTAATCCACTGAGTGAGGCAACATGTCAAATGCACATCCTCAAAGAGATAATGTCAGGTACTTAACCCACTGAACCACAACAGGTACTCCTTAGCTGAGAACTGACTTCAGTTCCCTGTCACATGGGCTTCTGTATTACGGCAACTCGTTTCATCAAACTGTGATAGCCAAGAAAGCAATAGAGTCTTAGAAAGACAGAGGTGATATCAAAACAAAACAAAAAAAAGACAGAGGTGATGATCTTATGTAACCCAGTCACAGATACAGTATCTCATCTGTTTTGCCATACTTTATTGCTTAAAAGTCACTAGGACAACCAACCCAATTCATGGCAACAGGAGGAGACTACACAATGCTGTGAATACCTAGAAACAGGGATCACTATAAGCCTGCTTACGTAAGCCTAAGAAAACTTGACTAGATTTCAAAGCACAGAGAAAACAATGTCCAGTTAATATTAAAAGCATGTTTTCATCATGCCTGCATTTTCTGATCACTGATTTTGTGATAAACATAATTTATCATATGACTTGGGATTAAAAGACAACCATGCAATTACCTCCTCTTGTAAATAAATCTGAATTTCCTAGATGAAGTATAACAAATTATTTTTCTTTAGCAATTACAAAAACTTGCTCTTGGTACACTGAGGGATGGTATATCAAGTGGACTAAGGTTATTATTGCTAAGGTGATACTAGAATTAAATACTGCAGGACTGGGGAGCATTAGTGAGGTTAAAAAAAATGCCTGAGAAATAAAGACTCTGATGTAAAGGAACTGATACAGATTCACAGAAGTATGACATAATTTGAAACCTTCTGGAAATTGTGTCACTGGGATATATAGAAGATGAGTTTTTAAAAGTTCGGGGGTACCAGATCATGAAGGATGTATCCTTCTAATAAGTCATTTCTTTTTTTTTTCATGTGAAAATCATTAAAAAATATTTCTAATTATGATAAATTGTACTTTCACAATGTAATAATCCATGTAATTAATAATAATATTTAGGAATACCATGCTGGAATTAACGGGGCAAAATGATTTGAGGAATTTAATTACCATCAGCAGAAAACTGAGAGGCCTACTATAATCATAATCCATATGAAGTTTTGAAGATTTTTAAGAAAGATGCATTATGGAAAAACAGACAAAGTATCACATAAAGTAGATATTGAGAAAGGGAGCACAGTTAATGGGTGCTAACTTTTTGAGAGGGTGATGAACAGTGTAGACATTTCTCCTTCAAAAGTTGACATACCAATTAACAATCAAATTCTTATCTGTATTCTATTAAAATACGCCTTTTTAGGTCTGGAGTAGGACCTGATAATCTCCATTCCTAATAAGGCCCCAGGTGATAGTTATGCTGCTGGTCCACAAACCGTATTTTAAGTAATATAAGACTAAATACTAAAGGTTTTATGATTGGAAATGGCAGAAGAGATTAGGAAAAAGCACACAGCATACACATACATCCACAAACCCGCATGGATCTAAAGAGAAGAGTAAAAGAAGCTAAAGACATACAAAGACTAAAGCACCATGACATATAGAGAGGTTGATAGTGATAAAGTTCTAGCTCTTTCTATGGGGGAAGATGATCCTCAGAGTGGTCTTATCAGCTGTGGAAGGATTCTGAGGTCACTTCCGTGACGTGTAGTCCATGTGACCACTACTTCTCATTAATCTTTGCAACCGAAAATGATCAGGTTAATGTTGGGAGGTGTATGAAACGGAGAGAAATAATGAACGCAACAAGAGGAAATTACACTTTTGATTAACACTCCTCAGCTTTTTTCCTTCATTTTCTATAAAGTAGGATGCAAATAAAACTCCGAGGAGAATAGTAATCATGGAATGAATAGAAGGAAAGATATCAACTTTATTCTCTGAGGAGCATGGAAAAGAAAAATTTGACTGAAAATAATTAAAAGTGTTACTAAAAAGAAGTTCTGTACATTAACAAGTAGTGTGCATTTCAGCGTTTTTAACTTGTATTAGTCCCAATGTATACAACTATTTAAGTATTTTTCTCCTTTTAGAACAAATGCCTTTTCTTCTATCTACTTTATGTTTCTTCTTTTCTGCAGAGGCAGTGATCTTTTCAATGTGATAATTTTATTTTTATCCCGCTCCATATATATTTTATATATGATCTAATTTCTTATTTATCTCCCTGTCTATTGAGCATAGTTGATTATAGAAAGCTGTGGGAGCCTTTTCCTGGAAACTTCTAAACTGAAGCTGAGATTGGCTATTGTTCCCTGTTAGAATTTCTAATACGTCAATTTTAGAGCATTGAGTCCCTTCAGTTGATAAATTTGGTTGGAAATGAGAGAGCATGGAGCCAATATACAAAGAGAAACATTTACATTTTTTTTTTTTAAGTATTAGAGTCTTGGTCTATGTTCTGCAAATCTCTGGCTTTCCTCATCTCTGAGTTTGGATCACTGAACATTCAACAATCATATAATAACCTCAACCTCCTGGAGTCTATGCCAGGGCAGGTAAGAATTTTCCTTTGCAACAAAAAATGTATGATAAATTCAACCTCAAAATAATATTATTCACAGTAAAATACAAAGTAGTATATTTTCCATTTCTTTCCTTTGCTGATTTTTGTCACAGGCACTATTCTAGATGGTTCAATAAAGTTCATTTTTCTGTCAACCAAACTTTATTGATTCAGTTCAGCTTCATGGGTTTGCACTAAAGTATTGCTCACCCTAAAAGAATGCTAATCAAGTGATTCCATGACATCTATATAACCTTGCTATAAAAGCACACCAGTGTAAAGGTGGGTGAATTACAGTCTATTTGATGCTTGATTTACTCTACAGCTGTCTCCAGCAATGAAATATAGTGGCTAGGAACTAAAGGTTGGGTGGTTTTCAAACAGATTAGGAGTTATTTGGTGAAAAGGGTAGATCCCTGTGGGAACACTAAGAATGAATTGGGTTATTAAAAAACTCTTGGTTTTGTCAGGATCTGGTTTACATTTGGATTTGCTTCTGACTAAAATAAGTTAGAAGCTGGACGCTCACATACATTTATCTTTCCTTGCTAATCAATGTAGAATCACTATGAAGTATTCCATCAAAGCTACTGTAGGAAAGGTTATACCTAAAGAATGTTACTGATGTAAAAAAATGACATGCTTAAAATTAGGGGAGAGTCAGTTTCTCCATAGACTACACCCACTTGACAGAGCCACACGTAGGCACTGCTCAATACCCCTGAGAGCACATTTGCTCTGAACACTTACTAAAGTGCATTTGATTTCATAGTTTTAAAGGTGAATCATATTATAAGATTTATCATAAAAAAGACAGGCTTCCTTCACTGTAACTCAACTATAGAGAATTTATCAGTAGCATAAATGTCTAATATATTTCTAGAGTAATATGTAACCATGAGAAAGACAGTATTATGCTATAAAATCAGTACCTTTAGACATAGTTTTACGTATGAACCTTAAGTAGAAATTTACACTACCTAAGGAAATTGTTGACAACTCCCAGATTAATGTTCATGCTGATCATAAATCCGATCTTTTCTCACAATAGAGCTATTTAAACATTAATTAATAAAAATATGATGTTTATAATTCTTATGTATTGGAGAATTAGTTTGGAATATCTCTTAAAATGTAATATAATATTAAATGATTCAATCATATATAGAAAACTAAAGTCATATATAGTTATAATGCAAAGGAGCATTTCCAAAGAATATTAATCTAAAATTATTTTTTCTTCTCAAACGTATCATTTAGAGACAATATACTATTTCTATAAAGTCCATCATTATATACATGGAGTAACTTAGAATTTATTGATAATTTTGATAAAGTACATACATTTCATAAAACAAGTGACGAGTTTAAACATAAATGATTGAAACATTGAGATTTCAACTTTTAATACCTCTGTAGTTCTACCAGGTATCTGACAACATTGTGCATATACAAGTGTTGATAAACACTATAAATCACACTTCAACTGAAAAAGGATTAGATATGAAAAAGGAGATATTAGTATAAGAAAATGAGCCCAGTTCACCTCCTAGAGTAATGACAATAAAAACAAATGTAAACAAATTGGACCTAATTAAACTTAAAAGTTTTTGCTCAATAAAGAAAAACCTAAACAAAACAAAAAGACAACCCACAGAATGGGAGAAAATATTTGCAAATAAAGCGACGGACAAGGGATTCATCTCCCTTGTTGTGATGATGGTTGTACAACTAAAAAGGTGATAAAATTCATTGAGTTAAAAAAATGAGGTACAACTTTTAGAGATAAAGAAATAAAGGATATTTTGAATTCTAATGGTACCGTAACTTAGCAAATCTGACAGTGGGCATGTTACTTAGCCTGCCGTCTCCTATCCCTTCCTTGGTCACATCACCTTCTTTATTTATGGCAAGTCACCTAAAATTATTTTCGTTTTCCTTTTCCTATTAACTGAACAAGAGATTAAATATTTATTTTAAAAATTATCTCAAAATACTTTTATTAACTTAATAAAACTAATTTCCTCTCTGACATCACTGGAATTATTGTTATATACAATTAGTGGTTCTACTTCATGATTATTCAGATTATTTTAATGACCCAAAGGTAACTTTTTGCCCATAATATATTTGTGCCTTTATTTGGAATAGTTCTGAACTGTTAAGGTACATTTCCCTTCAAATTTCAGCTTTAATAATCTGTATTGGCCAATTTGGTCTAATAAATGAGTATTTTATTAATAAGGCTCCTGATGCAAGAGTATGCGTAACTGTTTTATAACTAAAATTTAATGTGAACAAATTAAAAATCCTCTGACAAAATGTTTTTACTTAATAGCTAAATAACAGATCCTTGGCAGTATTAATTGGTCTAAACATTTCAGAATCAATCTGTTTACATGAATCTTTGGTTAATCCAATTAAAACCACATTAACAATACCTGTTATTTGTTTGGATAAATAAAATTAAAGAATGAATATTCATAGGAATACGTCAAGTTATGCAGGATTATCTCAAAAATTCCCCTATATATAAATTCTTATTTGTCTGTATAAGAAGGTATCCCTCAGAAATTTAAAAAAATGATTAAAATATTGTTACATGCACAACATAGGTAAATCACAAAATACTTATGCTGAGGAAATCTATACAAAAAGAGTACTGATTGTATGAAAATTCAAACTGATCAAGAGTGGCAAAAATCATCAGTGATTATCTGAATTATGGGGGGCATGAGAATTTTTGTAGAACTCCATTGAGATCTATGTTGATATTTTGATTCTGGTGATGGTTTCACAGGTGTACAGTTATCTAAAAACATATCCAATTTTCAACATGTTCAATGGATTGTATTCAACTATACTTCAATAAAACTTGTAAAAAATAACTTATAAAGGGAAAGTTTAAGAACAAGCAAAATTTTAGGAAAGCAGGATATACACGGAAGATAGCAACAATTCCTGGGATAGGATATAAAATTTATGGATATTTAGGGGAATTTGTATGAAGATTCTATTACACAAATGAACAAATTGAGAGAGATTTTAAGCTATTTTCATCTACACCCATGCTGGGGAATGTGACAGTTTTGCACTATCAAAACTTACCTCAAATTGATATTGACCTACTTGCTTAAAAATCTGTATCTTTGCAAGTGCGGTATATTAACTTTTATACTCTTGATGTAACATACAGTGCCTAGGAACCCAAAAAGTGTTATAATTTCTTTAAAAGTCACTACATATTTTAAGAAAAATCAGATCATTTAGTTAACTTTTTAAAATTAGTTTTTCTTTTTTCTCACAAGTATTTAACTCAGTTTTATTCCTGTCCAGTAATTTTGTTTAAAAATCGGGCACAGTGTATATTAGTTTGTAGCAGCTCTGATTCTATTTTGTTCTTCTAATAGTTTTTTGATTAAATATATCTTGTGAGGTAATTTACTTGACTGCTGTCAGACTGTAAAGTCCTCCTTCCGCGTGGTGAGCAAGCATTGATTTTGAATGCTCTGCTCAAGTTTGTCAGTATATCTCTTTGTCCCCTTGTCTTTAGCTTCTGTCAATCTGTCTGTCTTCCTAAAGGTTTTCTCTGTTTTACAGTGTTAACTTTAGCCCATGAGTATGTGCAGGTGTCTTTAATGCTACAGGCCCCTGCCTCTCCAACTGTGAAAGAGTTGCGAAACATTCAAAGCTGTGTCAAGTTCATAAGGACTCTCGGGCCTTCTATTTTTCACCAGGTTCTGGGTTTTCCCTTGAACATGCAAAAGCTGTCAGGAGTCAGAAATTATTTCAACCTCTCTATGGCTCTCACCATTCCAAAACCTCTTCCAATGTCCAGCTCTTCTGCAACAACTGGACCTGGCTAGTAAAGTTTTTTCACCATACAAACTGGGGGAGGAGATGGAAAAAAGTGACAGATCTGCCACAATTATCAGAAGCAGTAGTAGTTTTTCCTGAGTAAATAATTCTCTACTATTTTCCAGTGTACTAAAATAATTTGCACTCCAGTTTTCAGTTTTATACCAGTTTTCTGCACAGGGGAATTGTATAACTTCATAACTCTATTAACAGAAAGAGAGCTCCTTGAAGCTTTATTTTCACAAATGTTAATTGTGTTTAATTCGCTGGCAGTGTTTAAAACTGTGTGTAAAATTCTCAAAATTATACTTATTCTTCTCAAAAAATCTACCTACCCCACTATTATGAACACATGTTATTATAATCTTTAATCTAGATCTGGCCCCTGAAGAAGGAAGTATAATATCCTTTAGAAGGATTATGACACAAAGCATCAGAAATCTGGAGTCTTTCTGGTGGTTGCATGGCTAGTGGGTGATTAGAGACTGGATTCTATCAAAGGTTTGGTCCTCTGGTCAACATCCTTCAGAGGGTTGCAGTGCTGCCATTAAATCCTTGAAATTTTATGATTTTTATTTTTTCATTATAATTGGTTTACAGTATTCTGTCAATATTTCTACTGCAAAGTGACCCAGGCATGCATATCTCTCTCCATATATATATACACACATATGCACATATACATATATATATATATTTATTTATTTATTTTTCTCACATTATCCTCCATGTTCCATCGCAAGTGACTGGATATAGTTCCCTGTGCTATACAGCAGGCTCTCATTGCTCTTCCACTCCAAATGCAATAGGTTGCATCTTTTAACACCAGATTACCCGTCCATCTCACTCCCCTCCACCCCAGCAACCACAAGCGTGTTCTCCATGTCCATGAGTTTCTTTTCTGTGGAAAGGTTCATTTGTGCCATATATTAGATTCCAGATGTAAGTGATAGTATGTGGTATTTGGCTTTCTCTGACTTACTTCTCTTAGTATGAGAGTCTCTACTACTATCCATGTTGCTATAAATAGCATCATTTTGTGCTTTTTTATGGAAATCCATGAAAATTTAAAATAGTTACAAAGGCTTAAATGTCTTCAAATTATTATTTTTAAGAGTCTTAGTTTTGCAGGCCAAGTTATATAAACCAAAGTGCTTCCAGGGATATAAAGACATCACAAGGTTTTTTTTTTTTTTTAATGGAAAATGATACTTATATTGTTACTAGAGACTTAATTATTGTGTTGTAAATGACTATATCCTAACAACAAAAAAAGATAAAATGTGTAAAGATCTATTAAAGGAAAGTGAACCTATTTTGTCAGTGACAGTGACTTTGCAGTTGAGAAATAAGTATTTGGTCCAAAATCAGAATAAAACTATATGTTAATAGTTGTTGTGATTTTTACTTTTACACTTAAATTGATTTTGAAAACAGTTACTAAAAATATACCCAAAACAGTTACTAAAAATATACCCAATGATTATGTTCCCATTAATAGTGGTACATGCATCTAATAATTTTCTTATTTGGATTTACCTCATAAGAAAATAGCTACAGATTTCCAGTCTTATCTCAGACTGTCATTTCTGTATAGATGCTATCTTAAAGTGGGTTAACAAAATGCAAATTAGTACTAACACCACCTACAATCCTTTGAAGATAGACATTTCTTAATATTTAATTGTAACATTATTCTAAAAAAGTATTCATTTCTGGAGTTCCCGTCGTGGCGCAGTGGTTAACGAATCCGACTAGGAACCATGAGGTTGCGGGTTCGGTCCCTGCCCTTGCTCAGTGGGTTAAGGATCTGGCGTTGCTGTGAGCTGTGGTGCAGGCTGCGGATGTGGCTCGGATCCCGCGTTGCTGTGGCTCTGGTGTAGGCCGGTGGCTACAGCTCCGATTTGACCCCTAGCCTGGGAACTTCTGTATGCTGCGAGAGCAGCCCGAGGAATGGCAAAAAGACAAAAAATAATAAAAATTAAAAAAAAATAAAAAAGTATTCATTTCTAATGTCAGTAACTTAGAAGAGATAAATAGCTAGGGACTTTCCTCAAATCATTCTTCAAATCCAGCTAAGCATTGGCAGATATTCTTGTTACATTTTTAAATATGTGTTACCATTAATTTTTTGTGTTTAAGGTTTTTTTTTTTCGGTCATTGAATCTATTATAAATTAGATAACTATAAATCAATGTGTCTTCTTGTTCTTCAACTCACCTTCTCTGAATCTTTCCATCTATCTACCTAGTCATCTCATGTTCTCTTCCTAACAATAGAATTTTTTTTTGTTCTAGGTCCATGTAAAAATAAATTAATGTCCCAACTTTTAGCAACAGTCACAATAATAGAACCATTTCCATAATAGAGGGATACTAACTAAAATCAACCCATTAGGCCCTAGAGCGAAAGGGTAAAAAGTAAAGTGCTGATTTCCTGGTTGTTTGACAAAGTAGAAGACAAAAAGAGTAGATCTGTTAAACTATCATCTTCATTTTACTAGCACCCTTTGTGGTTATTGATTTTGACAAAAACCCTTTGTAACTGAGAACAACTGTAATTAGTTTCCCAATTACACTGTGGGATTCAGGTGTTTTCTCATTACGGATGTACAGAGAAGTTGTTTTAAAGACTAGTTGAAGTGTGAAAGTTTTTTTAGAGAACATCAACTACACTTTAGAGAAAGCTCAGATATTACAGCTTTGGCCTCCTCTTGGTCTCCAAATCTCCTGACAGATTCTATTCACATTATTAATTCTTTAAACTTGATTATCCACAAAATTTCTAATATCCTCTTGTATTTAATAATTATGATAATCAAAAGTTGTAATCGACATTCATTTCCCATTTAAAAAGCAGGATTTCTTTGGTCCTTCTATATGACATATGCACTTTATGATTCTAATAGTTTCTTCAAAAATGAGAAATCACACTTCGGATTTTTTTCTTTTAAACTGATTTATAATTGTTACTTTTTTTTTTTAGTCTTTTTTTGGGCCACACAAGTGGCATATGAAGATTCCCAAGCTAGGAGTCAAATCAGAGCTACAACTGCTGGCCTATGCTACAGCCCCAGCAACACAGGATCTGAGCCATATCTGTGACCTACACCACAGCTCATGGCAACGCCTGATGCTTAACGGACTGAGTGAGGCCAAGGGATTGAATAGTGAAATTGCTGAGATACTACAATACAG
This sequence comes from Phacochoerus africanus, assembly GCF_016906955.1. Lineage (NCBI taxonomy): Eukaryota > Metazoa > Chordata > Mammalia > Artiodactyla > Suidae > Phacochoerus > Phacochoerus africanus. The sequence continues at coordinate 266,701,599 of NC_062544.1, forward strand.
ACAATAGAGAATTGGTGCTTTTGGTCCATTAGAATTTCTAAAGTAGTAAAAATTAATTTTTATTTTAAAATATGTATTACAAAGAATCATACATCCACAGAATAAACTTGTTATTTCTCTAATTCTGGTATACTCTGCTTCAGATTTTCAACTGCCATACATAAACTTTTTAAATTTTTTTTATTTTGTAATTTGAATTAAATCAACACTGAAAGAGAATAGGAGAGGGAAAAAGAAGCAAGACTTAGAAAGTAATGAGGTATGATGTAACTTAAAATTTCTTGCTGTAATACGAAGAACGAATTATCAAAAATTGCATATTTACCTCCTACAATTCCACCTCAATTGATTGTCTAAAACTCACAAAGTAATACTTACATTAGAGAGCAAATCAAAAGAACTAGATTAATTTACTGGGCAATATAGGCATACATGGATCTTAAGAAATATAGAAAGCTGGGATCATTTATAAGCATGAAAACGCTGGATCAGTGATATCAGTCCTTAACACACTCTGTTCAAAAAGTTATAACATTCAACATTTCCATACATGTAAAAACCATTCCCATTTAAACTCATCCAAATAATTTTTGAAAAGGAAAACTCCATTTTATTTAATGCAACATAGAGTCCTTGATACTGGTTAAAAAACCCAAAAGTACAAGAAATGAGAAAGACTGGCCAATTTTACTCAATGGCAAAATATTAGTAGCTAGAATCCAACATTGTATAATACAAAGGCATTATGACTTTGTATTGTGAAAAATAGAATGTCACTATATTATCTTTTTTCTATAATATGGTATATTCATAAACTTAAAAAATGTATGATTTAAGTGGAAACAGAAAGATTCCTAAAATTTAATTCCAAGTAATTAAAAAACTTAGAAAATTAGCAATTGAAAAATGTGTTTTCACCTGATTGAAGCATCTTGCAAAAATCTATAGTAAGCAGTACATATACTGTTGAAGTATAGAAGCTATTTCCTTTGATGTAAGTTTAAAATGAGAGCCACTATTCTATTTAAGCTTGTACCGGAATCTCAAAAGAGTTTAGTAAGAAAATACAAGTATCCATTTTTATTTGGAACAGCATTAGATTAGTAATACTTTCAACACAAACTTGCATAAATGAACATGGAAGCAACAATCCAAAATGTATGGCATATAATAGCCAAAGACATCCGGAAAAGGAAAAATGGAGCTGGAGGAATCAGGCTCCTGGCCTTCAGACTATACTACAAGGCAACAGCCATCAAAACAATATGGTACTGGCACAAAGACAGACATATGGATCAGTGGAACAGGATAGAAAGCCTGGAATTAAACCCATGCATTTACAGCCAACTAATCTATGACAAAGGAAGCAGGAATATACAATGGAGAAAAGACAGCTTGTTCAGTAAGTGGTGCTGGGAAAACTGGACAGCCACATGGGAAAGAATGAAATTAGAACACTCCCTAACACCATACACAAAAATAAACTCCAAATGGATTAAAGACCTAGATATAAGACCAGACACTATCAAACTCTTAGAGGAAAACATAGGCCAAACACTCTCTCACATAAACGACAGCAACATCTTCTCAGATCCACCTATCAGAGTATTGACAATAAAAAGAAAAATAAACAAATGGGACCTACTCAAACTTCAAAGTTTCTGCACAGCAAAGGAAACCCTAAACATAATGAAAAGAAACCCACAGAATGGGAGAAAATCTTTGCAAGTGAATCGACTGACAAGGGATTCATCTCCAAAATTTATAAACAACTTCTGCAGCTCCATACCAAAAAAACAAACCACCCCATCCAAAAATGGGCAGAAGATCTAAACAGACAATTCTCCAAAGAAGACATACAGATGGCTGAGAAACACATGAAAAGATGTTCAGTGTCACTCATTATCAGAGAGATGCAAATCAAAACCACGATGAGGTACCACCTTACACCAGCCAGAATGGCCATCATCCAAAAGTCTACAAACTATAAGTGCTGGAGAAGGTGTGGAGAAAAAGGAACCCTAGTACACTGTGGGTGGGATTGTAAATTGGTGCAACCACTGTGGAAAGCAGTATGGAGATTCCTCAGAAAACTAAAAATAGAACTACCATTTGATCCAGCAATCCCACTCCTGGGCATCTATCCAGAGAAAACCACGACTCTCAAAGACACATGTACTCCAATGTTCATTGCAGCACTATTTACAATAGCCAAGACATGGAAACAACCTAAATGTCCATCGACAGAAGAGTGGATCCAGAAGAGGTGGTACATATACACAATGGAATATGACTCAGCCATCAAAAAGAAAGAAATACCAGCATTTTTAGCAACATGAATGGACCTAGAAAGTATCATGCTAAGTGAAGTCAGCCATACAATGAGACACCAACATCCAATGCTTTCACTGACATGTGGAATCTGAAAAAAGGACAGACGGAACTTCTTCACAGAACAGATGCTGACTCACAGACATTGAAAAACTTATGGTCTCCAGAGGAGACAGTTTGGGGAGTGGGGGGATGTGCTTGGGCTGTGGGATGGAAATCCCGTGAAATCAGATTGTTATGATCATTGTACAACTACAGATGTGATAAATTCATTTGAGAAATAAATAAATAAGTAAATAAATTATGGCTATAATAAAGGCATCTAAGAGGAAACTTTGTGATGATACCAGTTTACCTCAGGAAAGAAGAAAAAATTCAAAACAACCTAAATTTACACCTGAAAGAGAAAATAAAACTCAGAAAAATGGAAGGAATAATAAAGATCATTCCTGTGTGTGTGGTTTTTTTTTAGTTCTATTTCATTTAGTTACTTTGATCTTTATTATTTGTTCTCTCATTTTGAGTTATGGGAGTTGACTATATCGTGGGTTCACTCCTCCTATCTGTATAAGTATTGCTCCTTCTTTATATTTTTACTCTTGGAAGGTCTTTTATTGAAGTTTCTGGTATTTTCCATCAATGGCTGTTTGTAAATAGCTGTAATTTTTGGTGTGCCCATAAGATGAGGTGACCTCAGGTTTTTTCTACTGCCATCTTGGCTGATGGTTGAGGATTTTGCATCTATATTTATCACTGATAATGACCTATAATTTTCTTTGCATGTAGTGCCTTTGTCTGGTTTTGATATCAGGATGATGCTGGTCTCATAAAATGAATAGGCAAACATTCTTTAATCTGCAATTTTTGGAAGCATTAAAGGGATAGGTGTTAACCTTTCAATTATTTTGTAGAATTCACTTGTGAAATCATCTGGTCTTAGACTTTTGTATTTTGCGAATTGTCTTATTATTGATTCTGTTTCATTTCTAGTTGTGGGTCTGTTTGTATTTCTATTTCTTCTTGATTCAGTCTTTGGAGATTTTAGATTTTTAGGAATTTGTTCTTCTATTTTGTTCATTCCATTGGTAAATAATTGTTCATAGTATTCTCTGAAGATCCTTTTCAGTTCTACGGTATTGATTGTAACTTCTTTTCCATTTGATTTTACTTATTTGGACTGTCTCTTCTTCCTTGAGTCTGGCTAAAGGCTTATTAATTGTTTTCAAAGAACCCATGATATAGTCAAGTCCCATAACTCAAAATGAGAGACTCATTAACAGAAGAATATAACTACAGTTTCTTCCCAAAGAGTGAGAGATCTGAGACCCACATAGGTATCTGCAGCCTGAGGTCCTATATCTGGAAGAAGAGCCCCCAGAATTTTGCCTTGAAAGGCTAGTAGGTCTTACTTTTGAGAGTCCCAGAAGGCTGACGTAACTGAGACTTCTCTCTTAATGGGTGAACACAAAATCTCATGTATCCCAGGATCTGGGGCAGAAGCAGTATTTTGAAAAAAATCTGGGTCAGACTTCTGATCTTAGATAGTCTCTGGGAGAAGCCAGAGGCAACTGATATTCACTCTGGGGACATGGACACTAGCGTCAACTATTTTGGAGAGCTTGTTCTACCATGTGAACACCGTGCCACTCATTACTTATTACCCTTAGGACACAGTCCTGCCCCTAACCACCTGTAGGCACCAATACTGGCCAAGCAACTAACTGCCAGCACACACCCCCACTCACTTGATGGGCTACCTTAAGAACCCATGAGCCCACAGATATCCCTGGACATGGTTTTTCCCACTAGAGGACACAGGATCTGGCCCTGAATTCCAAGCAGGTGCTAGAAATGGGAACCTCCGAGCCATGCAGACAGATCCAGAACCCTACTCCATCCTCCAAGAATCCCTGGCCTTACCCAACAAAAACTTTAGCCTCAGTACCAGTCTCACTCATCAGTGGACAAAACACACTTCTGCAGTTTACAGACTCCAGCCCACCAGCCAGCAAGACAGCACCTGTACTGGGTCAGACAAATATTATATGATTTCGCTTATATGTGTAATCTAAAATTAAAACAAACAAATATATGAAAAAAAAAAACAGAATCATAGATACAGAGAATAAACAGGTATTTGCCAGAGGGGAGACAGTAGGGTGGTGGGGGCAATGAGAGAAATAGGTGAGAACTATTATTAAAACATTAGTTGAAGGAGTAGTTCAAGCCTTATATTATTTTTATAATTTTATGATTCCTCTTAAAAATTAGTCTTTCATTACTCTTAAATATTAGTCTTTCAATCAATTTTATAAAGTTCCAGTTTTTATTTGTGAATATAATCATGATTTTATTTTTTTCATGTTTCAATCTGTTTTCTCTCCTGTAGGTAAGAAACATGGTTGATGTATGTAGAGGCCTCATGTGCCAGCCTTACAAATCAATTAGAAATACATTTTCCTGGGGGATTATTTTCTGGATGATAATATTTACTCCTTATGTTGGTTGACCAAGATGTGACAACAGTATTTTCGTTATCATTAAACTACAGTAAAATGAACTATGTATTTACATAACATTTCCATATGTTAGTTTTAGCAAAGAAAACCAATGACCTCACTTGTTCCATTAAGACCCAATGTTTGCACAGGAATTTTTTTCAGACTGTACTACCAAGCCAAAGTTACCAAGCAGCAGCTGTAGCTCCAATTGGACCCCTAGCCTGTGAACCTCCATATGCCATGGGTGTGGCTCTAAAAAGACAAAAGACAAAAGACAAAAAAAAAAGAGAGATTCTCATATTAAGTGAAGTAATTCAGAAATAGAAAGCAAATATGGGAGTTCCCGTCATGGCTCAGGGGTTAATGAATCTGACTAGGAACCATGAGGTTGTGGGTTCGATCCCTGGCCTTGCTCAGTGGGTTAAGGATCCGGCATTGCCATGAGCTGCAGTGTAGTTTGCAGACGTTGCTCAGATCCCATGTTGCTGTGGCTCTGGTGTAAGCCAGTGGCTATAGCTCCGATTTGACCCCTGGCCTGGGAACCTCCATATGCCGCAGGAGTGGCCCAAGAAATGGCAAAAAGATAAAAAAAAAAAAAAAAAGAGGGAGTTCCCGTCGTGGCGCAGTGGTTAACGAATCCGACTGGGAACCATGAGGTTGCGGGTTCGGTCCCTGCCCTTGCTCAGTGGGTTAACGATCCGGCGTTGCCGTGAGCTGTGGTGTAGGTTGCAGACGCGGCTCGGATCCCGCGTTGCTGTGGCTCTGGCTTAGGCCGGCGGCTACAGCTCCGATTCGACCCCTAGCCTGGGAACCTCCATATGCCGCGGGAGCGGCCCAAGAAATAGCAACAACAACAACAACAACAATAACAACAACAACAAAAAGACAAAAAAAAAAGAAATAGAAAGCAAATATGTTATATATCTTATATGATGCATCTAAAATATGGCACAAATTATGATATTTCTAAAACAGAAACAGTCTCAGAGACATAGAAAACAGACTTGTGGTTTCCTAGAGATGCAGGGAGGAAATATGTTAGGAGACATGTTTCTACAATATTTTCTTAGCCTCTTTGCTTCTGTTTTCTATGCTGAAAACTCCACCTTGTCCTGCTTTACTTTACCCCATATTCCTGCTTAAAAAACAGTTGCAGTGCTGGTAAATAACTTAAGCTTAAGGACAAAGACCAAAAGGCATAAATGATTCATGTGGTCAGCTGAATAAGGACATAATGCGGTGCTCTAGGCATGCAGGACCTGTGCAGATTGGCACACCATTTGCACAGCATGATCTGTTCTGTTAAAATAAAGAAGAAGAGGGACCTCATGGCCCCAGAGGGTTTATGAGCGGTTATTAGCATCATATGCATCAGCAAGGAGAACGAGGTGCTAACCTAGGCACGCTGGGGTTGCCACAGATAGGCAGGCCGTGGAAGCACAATGATGATTCTCTAGATGCTATGCATCGGCAGCTAACACCAAGCTTCCTCAATGCTGATGATTGTTAAATACCTAAAGGTCAGAATAAAAGCTTAACCAGGTACGGGCTATGTGACTTTTAAAATAATAAAAGAACTATACCCTGCACCTACAACCCCCTCACTTGATGTAACCCTAAAGAGCACAATAAAAGCAGTGTGGTTTCTTGCGGCAGCACTCTTGGTCCCTGAGATCTTGAGTTCCCCTGTTCCCACCTTTAATTGAGATAAATGTCTCTGGATCTTGTTTTACGTTAACTTTTTCTTAAGTTCCGCAGCACCCATTCTTCAGCCCTCACCTGCTCAGGTGGTCTTGGCACAAGTGTAATGGACAGGGAGTTCAGGGTTGGTAGAGGCAAACTATTACTAAAATTTAGCCAAACTAAAATGGATAAGCAATGAGGTCCTACCGTAGAGCACAGGAAACTATATCCAATATCTGGGGGTGGGGGGTAGAACACAATGGAAGATAGTTTGAGAAAAGAAATATGTGTATATATATGACTGGGTCATTATGCTGTACAGTTAAAATTGACACAGCAGTGTAAATCAGCTCTGAAAAATAAAATAAAACCATGCTTTCAAATAAACATGGTTTTATTTTAATTTAATGCTCCAATTTCTTAGTTATAACAGGCAGATATTTTTATTTTACTAATGAGAATTTAAAGTTCATTTGCAAAATAGATTTCCTTATAGAAACTCAAAATTATGACATAAAAGTTATTGAGTTAATATGATCATAGAAAATTATAAAATGCTAATTTAAAAATTTATTTGTAAAAACCTTAATTTTTTTATTCAAGGCCACTAATTATTTTGCAGACGAAAGAATTAAAAGCTTGATAACTCATGCATGAGTGGCTATATCTATGGATATGAAAGAGACATTCAAACAAGAATGTTTAAAATTTTTTGTTCATAGACGATGGAACTTTTCTAACATTGACAATATAATATTCATATAATATTTCATCACTATCACATTATGAATATCATATTTTGTATTACTTCATTTTCTTCTCTTCTCAAACTTGCACCAATGTGAAAGTGTAGTCTTAAAAATTTTCATATATTTCCAATGTTCTTCCTTAAAAGATTATTAGAAGTACTATCCTATATATGCTATGTATGAATTACTTTATAACAAAGTTATTACTTATTATTTACTACCTTTTCCCTATTTATATCACTTGTGAAAATTTAGTTTTATGAAGGTAATGATAATCAGAGTATATTGTCTTACATCAGTCATATTTTCATTTTCTTAGTCACATTATCTTTTGCTGGCACACTCTCTCCAGAACTTGCTCATTCCCATGATCAGGAAATATTGTGTCTTATTTATTCAGCCAAGTTCAAATCTATATACATTGAGTTATACCTATTTGCATAATCATTTTTTTTTCTGTCCCTTTAGGAAAGTTATATTATAATCCATTTAAAATAAAGGCTTTAAAAGGTATGGTAAATCATTTGTCTTATGTATATTTCTAACTTTATCATTTTTTTTATTTTCCTATGCTTCAGAAATCTGAAGTAATCAATTTTGGACATAATACATTCATATCTGAAACATATTCATGCTTCAAACTGGTATTATTTCTCCTTTCATATTCAAAAGATAATAGCAAAAATTTAACTGTGGTATTTATAGTCTATCTGATGTTTGCTATGTTGATTTTTAAAGGACCCTTGATAATTTTAAAAATTTTTAACATCAATAAGTATTTTAATAGGATATCAAAGTTATTCACTGTACCAATGGCAGAAACATTAAAAAATGCAGAAATGAAAAAATAAGCAAAAATGATAACCTATTTTCTTTACAATCCAATGTAAAATAATAGAAAAATTTATGAAACATAAAATTATGTTGGGGATTTCCCATCATGGCTTGGTAGAAACGAACCTGACTCGTATCCATGAGGGTGCATATTCAATCCCTGGCCTCACTCAGTGGGTTAAGGATCCAGCATTTCTGCACGCTGCGTGTAGGTTGCAGACATGGCTTGGATCTGGTGTTGCTGTGACCGTGGCTTAGGAAGGCAGCTGCAGCTCCAATTTTACCCTTAGCCTGTGACCTCCCAAATGCTGTAACTGCAGCCTTAAAAAAAAGTTGGGATGATAAAAAAATACTATATTCTTTTGTCTAGGATAGTGAAGAAATAGTACCCCTGCACAATGTTTAACGAGTCAGATAGGTCATGCATGGAGGGATGAGAAGCACTTCAAGAAAAGGAGAAAAAAAAAAAAAAAAAAAAAGCATGGAGAAAACTATGTGGAATTAAGTGGAAATATTCCTCAGATCTTTTATCCCCTTATAGTCGGAGTCCTTGGAGCCTGCAGTAGTAACAGATGAATTCTAAGGAGTGTTGTAACAAAGGATTACTTATGAGGAGCACAGATACAGGTCTTAAAGGAAAAGGCAGTTCTAACTCCTTTATAGGTCTAGTTCCAAAACCCCCTCTTCTCTCTGGTCCTTTCAAGTCCAGGGGCTGTAATGCTCTGCTTCCTCCCATGGTTGTGAAGCTACAGCAGATTTCAGGATCCCTTATAATTTCCTCTTAAGCCTGCTTACACAGTTGTCAATAATCCCTATAAGGAAACCTCTTTCTTTTATTTGAATGAACTGTTTTCTTTTCACAGGTTCCTGCTGAAAAAAAGAAATATAATTTACATTTCTGGAATGTAAACTGATACGAGATTTTGAAAAAGACAAAATGAAAAATTACACAGGGCTCACTGAAGCATTTTGTTTATCATGGAAAGAAATTATTGAACATCTAAAAGACTTTAAAGCATGGTATACTAGCATCTCCTGGAAACACTGAAGAATAGATTCACCATTGTCAAAACTGAGCTAAAGGAGATAGGTATGAACATAATACCCAGTTTCATGAGGACATGAACTAAAATTATAGATACTGAGGAAAAGGAAATGACTAGAATATATTTCTTCATAAAATTAGTTATGTTACATTCAGTTTATCGGTGAGTTTCAAAAGAGACCATTGCCATTTTATTAGTAGCAGGGGGGACTACCAGTATTAACATAGATCAATGAATCTTATACATAAAATCTATTTTGATATATTTATATTTTGACTGTTATACAATGTGGAATATGCGATAGTCAGAATAGATAATGCCTTTTGCAGGTACTCCTGTGAAAATCCACATGTAGATAAAACACCAGCAAAATCAAATTTCAATTTTAAACCCATCATTTAATAGCCTTAACATCCCAACTATAAAATTTATATAATTAAAGTCAAATATTAGCCTCCAGGAAAAAAAAAATGACAGTCTATGTTTTTCAAAAATATTTCTAGATAAAGAATTTTCAAAATCTGAAGCAGAATATACTATCCTTCTCCCACATGACTCTTATAAACAAAAATATTTGGAGTCTATTTTCCTGTAACTTCCATTAGATCTTAACACTAGTCATCGTAATCTCAGAATTTCAAGTTTAACACTTCCTCGAAGATTGTAAATATTTAGTGAGGAGAAAGGTGACAATGAATGAAGGCAGGTGGGTGACCTCTAGAAGCTGGAAAAGGCAACAAAATGCATTCCTAGAGATCTCAGGAAGGAATGCAGTTCTGCCAACACCTTAGTTTTAACCCAAAGAGATTCATTTAAGACTTCTGACATAAAGAAGATAATATATTTGTCTGTCTGTCCAAAGGCTTTATATTTTAAGAACAGTTTTTTGCTCAGAGCAAAGTTAAGAGGAAGGAACAAATTTCCCACATACTCCTTGCCACCGTATATGCATAGCCTCCTCAACTGTCAACATCCCCACCAGTGATAGCTCTGCTGCTGTTAAGTAACCTACACTTACACATCACTATTACTCAAAGTCCATAATTTGCATTACGGTCTGCTCTTGGTGTTGTATATTGTATTGGTTTGGATAGGTGTATAATGATAGGTATCCATTATTACAGTATCATAAAGGGTATTTCATTGCCCTAAAAACTCACTGTACTCTGTCTATTTATAACTTTCTTACCCCTACATTTGTCTTGTTTTAATGTATTATAGTGTAATTTGTTATGGCAGCAATAGAAATCTAATACAAAATCCAATTATATTATTATGATGAGAAGGGATATTAATATGTGATATATTCTAATCAAAATCAGTAAACTGATTTTCTTTGACAAGATTTTTTCATGTTAAGACTTTCTGTCTGATATTTCACAAAAATTTACAAAAACATATCAGTTTTCAATATTACTAAGCAAAGTTGTATCTACAATATTATTCTTAAATATATTTAGTGTGTGGACGATAACTTGCTGCAGTTTTCGTTAGTGATGTAGAGTTTTTATTGTTGTTGTTATTGTTCAATGTGAATATTATCCAAAAAGAAGTAAATTACTATCTATATTCACAGATATTAAGGTTATTAGTGCTTTTTAACATAACAGTAATGCAAGTTTCTAAATTGCAACCCAGGAAATTTATACCAATTTACATTTCTGCTAGCAGTTTACCACGTCAGCTGTTTCATACCTATGTCAATCAATATATGTATGAATGTGATCCTTTTTTAAGCTTTGCCAACTCAGCAAATTAAAACTTGAAGTATCATTGTTTAATTCTGATTGATGTCAGCCATTTAAAAATTTGATTATTTGAATAACTGTTTTGTAAACAATTAATTTAACCCAAGTGAAAAGATTGTAAACACAGCATTCAAGGAAATTACTGTTTGAAACATGCAGGCTATCATAGAAAGGAAAAGTACACACATTGACAAATAGAAAATATTTATATTTAGTGACTCATTACCTATTTAGATCACTCCATTAATGAGAGAAAATATAAAATGAGAAAATAGAGAAATTGTGCATACAATTTGCATGTGAAAAAATACAGTTTTAGAGAAACTATAAATGTACACCATTTTACATGAACAGAGAAGGTTTTCAGTGGGAGTATGGACTATTTAGAAGTTTACATGAAATTTTATGTTAATATGTTGAAAGCCATTGGGAAAATATTTAACTTACAATTGTCATTATAAATATTTTTCAAATAATTAGTAAATATTAAGATGCTTATAAATAATTATATAAATAGTTCAATAATTTCTAAATGTATAACTTTTAAATTTTTTCAAAAGTGCATCAATCTGGGTTTTTAAGTTTTCAATAAAATGAACTGAAAATAAAAACTATGGGGTTTATAGATTAAATTTAGTATATTAAAAGAGTTTATGTCTATACCTATATGAATAAAGAGAAATATCCTTATTACAATTTGTGTCCTATAAAATGTCAATATTAATTTATAATAAAATTGATTAATAACCAAATCTAAGGAACAAAGATAGTTGATTTGAATAGTTCAAAAACACTTATGACAATAATATGTAATTAACATATTGACAAATTATAGTAACATCTCATATTTCTTAGTAAATTTTTTTAGCAGTCCATTGTGTTCTACTGGTCATATTTTTTTTCTATTCCCTAATTTGCCTAATACATACACAGAAATATTTGTTTCATTTAACATTCTTTTCATGAATGTGTTCTGGAAATGACAATTATAGAAATCTTTTTCACATGGTTACACAGGATCCATAGAATTATATAAACAAAAAATAAAGCAATTGAGAAATAGTCATTCATACTGTAATGATAAATTAATTATCTTAATCTGCCAATTTGTTTTACATTGTCGTTGACAAACATAATGATTATAGTTGCCACTGTCCTCCATGGAGAGCCTACATTTTCACATGAATGAATAAGAAAGATGTTATGGCCAAATGCACAGCATTTCCCATAAGCTGCATAGATAAGAAAATAAATCAAGCAATTATTTCCTAATCACACCACCAACCCTGAATAGCTCAAGAAAAGCCTTGCAGTAGTAATAATCACCTTAGGCTAGATATTTAATTTATCATGGTGGCAGTATGAAATGGAAGACTGCAAAGACTCTCAATGAAACAGCATATAAAGCATGGCCAGTAATAGTCTGCGATTAGTAGAATAATGCAATAAAGAAAATTTAAAAGGTGCAATTGAAATATTCAAGAAGAACTATTGGTGATTAAATGTGTATAATATAGTAGTGCAGTAAGTTATTTCTGATGTTTTAAATGGAATTATCTGTGTTCACAATATAGATAGCCAGTATAAATGCTCAATATAACAATAAACCTTGATTAAAATTAACTCTACCCTTTAGCCATTATGCTTCCATCAAAAATCACTTTAGTAAGAATAATACTGAACAGAATCTAGTTGGGCAATTTAGCAGATATTCAGTATACTCTTGTCAACATACATTATACTGTAAGTGAAAAATTGAAAATAAAAATCTAGAAAAATATATAAGCATGACAAAACTATTTTCTAAGATTAGGCAACACCACATGTATGCAGAATCTTTGCTATTAATAATATGGGTGAATTTGTATTTAATTATGTAAAAGCTCTTGTTCCAAAAAATGTGAAAGACGACCTTGAAGAAATTTGAGTTAAATTTTTACACCACAATTTAAAGATCTCATGCATGAGAAAGATTATGAAAATCTGGATGATTATGACAAATTAATTATCTCATATAGCTAATTTTAAGTTTAAATTTACTAGTATGACTGTGAGGTGAAATTAAGTACCTTGTTGAAGTATTAAAACCAAGCAGAAAAAAGAAAAAAAAATAAAAAGCACACATTTACAGGATTATAGGTTAGGGAAAGGAGTGGTAAATAAATACGTTATGTAAACAAAAGCTTATTTTGTGAAAATAGATAGTAAAAACTCTCTCCTCATTCCTAAACTATTGAACACTAAAACATAAATTAACTAGAATGTATATATAAGTAATTTTTTCCTTGACAGGAACACGTACAGAAATTTTGATATTTTCAAATGATAGCTATACTTGTGTTCTAATGGATTCGACAGTTCAAAATATAAGAACAGCTCAAGAAATACTAAAAAAAAAAAAAAATCCAATCAAGAAATGGGCAGAAGACTTGAATAGACATTTTCCAAAGAATATATATAGATGGCTAACAGGTACATGAAAAATTGTTAAACATTGCTAATTATTAGAAAAATGCAAATCAAAACCACAATGTGGTATCATCTCATGCCTTCCAGAATGGCTATCACAAAACGTCTACAAATAAAAAATGTTGGCCAGGATATAGAGAAAAAGGAAAACTCATACACTGTCCAGGGGACATAAATTGGTGATGTAGCCACCGTGGAAAACAGTATGGAGGTGCCTTAAACTAAAGGTCGAATTACCACGTGATCCAGCAATTCCACTCATGGGTATATACCCAGAAAAACATAACACACTAATAGAGAAAAGCTATATGCCCCCAGTAAATACAACAGATAAGACATGGAAGCAACCTATGTGCCCATCAATAGAGGATTGAATTAGATTGAATTAAGATAGAATATTACACAGCCATAAAATAATGAAACATTGTTATTTGCAGCAATTTGGATAAAATTAGAGAGTATTTTACTCAATGAAATGCATCAGAAAGTCAAAGAAAAATACTGTATGATAGCGCTTACATGTGGAATCAAAAGTAATACAAATGAATGTATGTAAAACAACAACAAAAAAAGACGTACAGATATTGAAAAATGTGTGGTTTCCAAAGGCAAAGGGAGAAAGAAGGTAAAATTAGCGGTACACAATTTACAGATACAAATTACTATGTGAAAAATAGATAAGCAGCAAAGACATATTAGATAACAAAGGGAATTATAGCCATCATCTTGTGTTAACTTATAATGAAATATACTTTGCAGAGTTCCCATTATGGCTCAGTGGTAACAAACCCGACTAGCATTCATGAGGATTCAGGTTCGATCCCTGACCTCGCTCAGTGGGTTAAAGATCCAACTTTGCCAAGAGCTGTGGTGTAGGTTGCAAATGCAGCTCCGATCCCATGTTGCTGTGGCTATGGTGTAGGCTGGCAGCTACAGCTCCAATTCAACCCCTGGCCTAAGCAAATCCATATGCCATGGGTGTAGCCCCAAAAACACACACACACACAAAAAGAGAAAGAAATATACTTCACAAAAATACTGAATGCTCTTTACTTAAAACTAACATAGTATTGCAAATCAACTATATTCAATTAATATCTGTGAAATAATGTAAATGTGAAAAATTTAATGGCAAATTTTATCAATTTTGTATGACAATATGACATAATTAGGTTATATGTAAAATAATTTCTAATTTCTTCCTTAGTTAATTGACCCAATCTTTTCCCAGTCTTCCCTAAATTTTTGCATATCTTCTCTGCTTTTAATTGCTTATTTTTCATTTGTTGTAATTATAAAGGAATTATCATTCTAAAAGAAGTCTCCAAGTCACTCTTTAAACATGTCATTTTTTCTTGTATGCCTCCATTTTGATTTTTGAGAGAATGCAACATTCTGAAATTGTAATTCCTCTTAGTTTTTTTCCTTTTGTTTTATACCTAGGTCTTGCTATTAACAGGACCCTGCCTTTGATGACACTTCATTTTAATTATACTTAAAAAATCTGAAAACTTGTGTGTTAAAATATATTATCTTCAAAATAATCAATGCATTGAATAATTAAGGTATTCTAATACTTTATCACAAGTCAGACACAGACTAAAATGAGAAGCTGGATGAAACCAGTTGATCCAATATAGTCATAAAAAGAATTATATAAAAACGGATATAAATAAAATACTTAAAATATATAATTTTGCTATTTAAAATTTAAAAGCTTAATGATTGTAATATATTATAGACAAAGCAATATAATTTTAAAAAATACCTAAAATACTGCCTACACACAATCAAGAAAATATTCAAGAATACACAATGGATTAGAATCACCACTAGATAGAAACAAATGTAGCATCTATAATGCCCTGAAAAAGGAATTTCATTTATATTCATATATATATACATGTGAAAAATGAACTGGGTTAACTTTCCAAATAAGTGGCTTGAAGGACTATGTCCAAAATATGAACTACATCAGGAGAAAAGTTTTGAAAAATATTTTTTAAAGGATGACAGGGCATCTAAGTATAAAATGTGACTGGGTTTTCTAGACAGTTCTGAATGCAAGATAATTTTCTAAACAGTTCTTCAGGATGTGGCTGGCATTAGATGGTGGAAAGAATCTGGGCAGTAGACAGATTGACAGAAGTTTGTATTACTTAATATACAGGCTTGGAAAGTTGAAAATCTAAACATTCTCAGAGAGGGAAAAAACTGAGAAAAATCATATGAAGTGGTTAAAGAATACAAACTAGGATATAATTTTTTTAAAAGCACATTTTTATCATGCAGCCAAAAGCTAATTAAAACAGTGTGATACAAGGTACATCAAAACTTGGGAGGCATTATGCTAAGGAAGATAAGGAAAAATGCCCTATAATGTCTCATATGTTAAAATTAAATACATATACACACACAGGAATACATGCAAGCTCACAGATACAGAGAAGAGATAGGTGGTTACCATAGGCCAACGGTGTGGGTCAGGTGAAATGGGCAAACTGTTTTAGTTTAAATAAATTGATAGAAGAAAATATTTGAAGGTAGTGTTGAAATGGAAAATTTCAGACACTGATGCTAAAAGCATGAAATTATATAGCCATTTTGAAGAGCATTTTGTCATTATTTAGTGAACGTTAACTCCACAATTCTCCTCTTGAGAATATACTGCATAAAACGTTAGCATAGTCAAGAGAAAGGACATGTATTGGAATATTCTTTATACTAATATGTGTGATATTAAAATCTTTCAGGAACGTAAGTGTTCATCAATTCCTGAAAAAATAGGGCATCTGCACACCATGTGACAGTGTAGATTTTAAAATTAAATTCATTAGTTTTTCTCAGAGTAATTTTGAATGGTCTAAAGGAATTCTGAGTAAAATAAATGAGAAGCTGAGCAAGTAACTCCGTGCAAATCAACGATATGTATCAATTTAGTCCATACACATAAAAACAAAATACATAGTGGATTACTGTTATATAAATATGTTTGTGTAGGTTAAGTATAAAGTAATTATCCTATTGAGAAGGTATATTTAGGTTGAAATATATGAATATAACAGTTACCAATTATAATGCTAAGAATTATTTTAATCTCAAGCACTTTTTTTTTAATAAAATGGCACGTTAATCTTTCCTCATTGGAAACTGAGTTTCATCTTGCTCTTTCAGGAAAATTCTCTTGGGAGTGGAGGGAAGAATACTACCAAGAGTAGAAGTCAAAAGATGTATTTTAATGTCCGAACGTGGCATATCACTGATGCCCTGGGTGAAGTGCATGTGAATCTCAGATCTTGAAGAAATGTTAAAATGATTATTTGAATCCCTGCCAATGAATACAAAAAAAAGTTAACAATATTTGAAAATTTTAGCAGTTACAGAAATGATTGCTATTGTGAAGCCTGCTGTTTTCTCTTAAAACAGAAATAAAGTGTAAATTAAATTGCAACACGAAGTGTATATTATAGTATATTATCGCATTGCTTTTCAAGCAGCAAAGGTAGATAAATGGAAAATACATGATAATTATACAGCAAAAAATAAAAAAAATATTTAATCAGCTAAACCATTTAAAATGTCATTTGCAGAATATAAAGAAATTAATTTTTAA
Organism: Phacochoerus africanus; assembly: GCF_016906955.1. Lineage (NCBI taxonomy): Eukaryota > Metazoa > Chordata > Mammalia > Artiodactyla > Suidae > Phacochoerus > Phacochoerus africanus. The sequence continues at coordinate 266,718,573 of NC_062544.1, forward strand.
AATCAAAAGGCATTGCTTCCAAGATAATAGTGATTCAAGAGAGATGTATTGCCTAGGATATAAATTTTAATAAAATTAATGGATGTGTTAGTCATTAATAAATATGCTTCTTATACAGAAAGAAAAGAGACTAGAATAGTCAATGTGGTATTTAAGCTTAATGAACTATAAGTGAACATATGGTGAAAGTTCTTTTCACAGGATGGATATTGCAGGAATTTATTCTTTAAAATACGCTGAGATAATGATTATTTCTTCTGAAATAACATTAAATTTTGAGAAGAAAACTGTCCTAAAAGTACTCTAAAATATTTTAATTCTGATATAAAGTTTGATCATATAAATTACTAGTATTTAATGTTGACACTACTGTTTAAGTGTTTGGCATTATAGTCTCAATTTTCAGATAGCAGATTGATGATTAAGTTGACCATTATCCTTGAGAAAGTCTAAAGATTCGATATAAAATTATATCAAAAATATAATGATAAAAGAAAACTTTCCTGGGAATAATATATGTTTGTTATCTCTTCTTGGCCTTCTCAAGTCAGAAATGAAAAATCTACCACCCATGATTAATGGCTAGTTAAGCACTTGTGTACTTTCTCACAACAGCATATCCCTGTGATATCTTGACACCTGTTACTACAGGTGCTCACTCAACTTGATCATCCACTGTGTTCAAGATGCTGTTTTTGTTTTTGTTTTCTTTTTATGGCTGGCATGGAAATTCATGGCATATGGAAATTCCCGGGCTAGCCATAGCTGTGGCAACATAGGATCCTTTAATCCACTGTGCTGGCCAGGAAAGAACCCGCGCCTCTGCAGCAACCAGGTGCTGAAGTTGCATTCTTAACCCCGCTGCACCACAGCAGGAACTCTCTGGCATATGGACACTGTGGTATATGGAATGACTGGTTGATGGGGACCTGCTGTACAACTCAGGGAACTCTACCCAATATTCTGTGATGATCTATATGGAGAAAGAATCTGAAGAAGAATGGTCGTGTATACCTGTATAACTGATTCACTTTGTTATACAGCAGAATTTATCACAACATTGTAAATCAACTATACTTCAATAAAATTTTAAATATTAAAAAAAGATGCTATTTTTGAGCACAGCCTCTGAAGAATGAAGGGACAGATGTTCTCTCTGCCCCTTACTTAGGTCTCTACTGCTAAACTCTACCTAAAGAATTCTGATTTAGTTGATGTGTTCTCCCTTTGATCCACTTGTAGCTGGGAACCAAAATGAGCATGTTATAGCTGCTTTGGGATATTGCCTGCAAAAGGCAGGCCTTCAGAATAAACAGGACTCAAGGTTTGATGAAATCCTGTTTGTGAAAATAGAGTTAAGCAGGTAATGGGATTACCATTAGATATCTCCATCAACAGGGTTCTATGAGCCCCAAACTCTCTCATAATACTGTTAGGATATAATTTGTATTATTTGCCTGTACCTCCGTGTTAACATTTGGTTGGATCAGCTAAAAGCAATGAGGAAGGATGTAGGGCAAAAATGCTGGTGCCCAAAGTAAGGCAGTCATCACAAGTTGACCTAGTAGTCATGATCATCAATAATAGATACAGGGAGTTCCTGCTGTGGCTCAGCAGAAACCAACTAGTATCCATGAGGATGCAGGTTTGATCCCTGGCCTCCCTCAGTAGGTTAAGGATCTGGCATTGCAGTGAGCTGTGGTGTAGGTTGCAGATGTTGCTTGGATCCCACGTGGCTGTGGCTGTGGTGTAGGTCAGCATCTGTAGCTCTGATACAACCTATAGCCTGTGAACTTCCATATGCCAGGGGTGTGGCCCTCAAAAGGAAAAAAAAAATAATCATGGACATGGAGAACAGAATCACAGACATGGAGAACAGACTTGTGGTTGCCAAGGGGGAGGGGAAGGGAGTGGGATGGATTGGGCATTTGCAGTTAATAGATGAAACTATTGCTTTTGGAATGGATAAGCAATGATATCCTGCTGTATAGCACTGGGAACTATGTCTAGTCACATGATAGAGCATGATAATGTGAGAAAAAATAATGTATACATGTAAGTGTAACTGGGTCACCTTGCTGTACAGTAGAAAGTTGACAGAACACTGTAAACCAGCTATAATGGAAAAAATAAAAATCATTATTAAAATAAATATATGAATAAAAATAATTAAAAATTCAAATTTGATAATATACTTGATGAAGCAGTAAATACTAATTTTCTAAAATCAATGCTTTTTAATATTTCATGTGATGAAATGAGAAATACACATGACACACTTCTGCTTCCTACAAACACTCATTGCATCAAGGGAAAGTACTTTTGAAAGAATGGCTAACAATGATTATTCAGATTGGGTATTTGGTAGCTATTCTCAAAATGAATAGAGAACAGGTGGCTATTATCTCAAGGGAAACAACAAATTTGTTGCCAAAAATCAAATGTGAGCCTCCAAGTACAAAATAGCATTTTGGATGGCTTGTATCTGCCATCTTCAGCTTGACATATTCTCAACACTTAAAAATTTCCTGATGACACTGGTTGTGATTAATGAATGTGATTTTGATGTTGTTTAGTGAACTATGTCAGTATTTGGAAGATCTACAGAATTATTAAGCAATATTTTAAATTATAAGTGCATATTATTACATAAGCATGCATAGACAAAGTAAGAATCTCAGAGAAAGCTCAATAAGTTTTAAGTACCCAATATTCTGATGTGGTTTTACACTCCACATTGTAGCCAATACTGAAGAATCTTTAGTCAAGTGTCGTTACGGTATCATAATGGAATATTCACAATTACTTTAATTTTAAATACTAATTTCCCCATGTCATATGTGAGTATAGTTTTCCGTACACTCCAAATAGCGTATTAAAACGTCTGAATGCAGAAGCAGATTATCCAGCTGGCTTCCATTATGCCAGACATTTTGTAGCATCACTATTAAAACATATTTGTGATATTCCTCACACTGATTTTCATTGTGGAAAATATATTTTTCTAAAAATCTGTAAATAATGAGGTCCATATAAATTGTTAAATAAATATGTTTTCTCAGTTTTCCTTTTTTTGGTCGTTTTGGGGTCACACCTGCAGCATACGAAAGTTTGCAGGCTGGGGTTGAATGGGAGCTGGAAATGCCAGTCTACACCACAGCTACAACATCATGGGATCCTAGCTGTAGCTGCTAACTACACCACAGCTCACAGTGGCACCGGATCCTTCACCCACTGAGTGAAGCCAGGGATTGAACCCGTGTCCTCGTGGATACCCTGTGGGATTTGTTATTACTGCGCCACAACAGAACTCCTTCAGTTTTCATTTTTAATGACATATTAATAGATGTGTCTCACATAAAAAGGGCACTTGGGAGTCCTTGGAGTCCTCAATAATTTTTAAGAGGTTGAAGGGTGCTAAAACCCAAAGCTTGAAAACTTCTCTCCTCTTACCACCAGAGTGGTTACAACCCCTTCCTAAAACTGTGTGCTTGCTTTAGATTGCTAGGCTGATTTGATGCATTAAGCATATCTTCATGTTTTAGTGAGTTGAGAACCTGGTGGACTTGGCCTTTGCGGGCACATCTCTACATCTCTATAATAAGGTCAAGTTTTAGTGCACAAATACTAAATATTTTTAATATTTCCAAAATATTGTATTTTCCAAAATATTGTTTGGACATATTAAAAGGTAAATTTGGGGAGAAGGAACAATTTTATGGTATTAAAAACTTCCGAATTTCCAGGGTGTTTCCGTTTTATATTTTGTACTTTTAATTTTGTAACGTTCTTCAATAAGTTTTATTTTGTGAATGTAGATTTTTATCCATTTACATCCAAGATTAGAGTTGTTTTCAATTACTGAAAACATAAAAATGTTTCTATTATGATATGTCACGATATGCTCTTATTTAATACCAATGCATGCCATGATATAATCATATTTACTACCTGTAAGTACCTGTTTTTTCATTATATATTTTATCACTATAAATATCTCCTTGGAATGTATAGTATTTTCTAAAATTCTAACTTGTGTGAAAAATATAGTTTTCTTTCGATTGATATCATGTTCTTTTTATCAATTTAAGTCTGTATTTTACATGTATAACAGACTTGAGATTTACTTTTTAATCCAGTTAAAAAACTATTTTAACTTATGTTTTAAATAGAGAGCATTGGAAGGGCCTATTGTGGACCAGTGGAAACGAATGAGGATGCGTGTTTGATTCCTGGCTTTGCTCAGTGGGTTAAGGATCCAGCTTTGCTGTGAACTGTGATGTAGGTCGCAGACATGGCTTAGATCCTGCGTTGCTGTGACTGTGGTGTAGGCCAGCAGCTGTAGCTCTGATTCAACCCATAGGCCTGGAAACTTCCATATGCTACAGGTTTAGCCCTAAAAAGAAAAAAAAATCAATCAATAAATAGAAAACATTTAGTGTAATGAATATGGTTTGATGTCTTGATTATTTTAGGATGTATAGAGAGTAACCGAGCAAGCAAAATGAAACAAAATACATTTCAGATATAAATTTGAGTTTCTGAATTATTTTACTGAGAAGAATAGAAATGTCAAAGCATGAAGTCTAGGGTATGGTTTAAGTCAGCGGATAAGATCATATGGAGGAAAATATCACAGGACATAAAGGGCTCAAGAAATTGAGGTTTCTAAGGTAATAGTTTATCTACATAGACACTGAAGTCTCCCAGGAACAATGAAGCATTGAGTATAGAAACCAAAACAGCATTAAATGCTGCAGAATAAAGGAGGAAGAGGGTGAAGGACCATGAGCGGTTCAGTGTGGTAAAGCTGACAACTTAAACCTAAGTCATTACTGTTTTTTAGATACACTTTGATTGCTATCATATTATGTTTATGATCATTAGCTGTGTTTTTCACTTCCATTGAATGACATGGGTTCAATGTATAGTCTCAACATAACTGCACATTTAATAGAAAAGATATTTTACTTACAGTAATAATTTCCCATAGCTTATCCTAGTCCGGCCTGAAATTTGCTATGTTATTTTGTAATCCTTAGTATGCCAAATGCTGCATAATTTGTGGGGTCTAGTCCAAATGAAAATGTGAGATCCCTTGTTCCAAAATTGAAGAATTTAAAGACAGTGATCATAGCTTATTAAACACAGCGTGGCACTGTTCTGATCTTAGGGCTCTATAGAATTACACAAGGGACATGCTTAGGAAGCCAGCCTGGTGCCAAAAATACATATTTAAGATAATCTACCTTGCATGTTATCTTTTTGATACTTCAGTGCATTTCTTATTTTTAGCTACTAATGCTTAAGTCCATAGCCCATACATCTAACTGTCACTTCTGCTTAGTGAGAAAGCTGTCTTGGCATAATGCCATAAACACAAAAGGGGGAAATCTGGGAGTTTTACTTCTCAACATTTACCACTGTCACTCCCTCTAATTGTCCAAATCAAATTAAAAACAAACAAACAAACAAACTCCAGTTGTAGAAAGGGTGAGAGGAAACTGGGTGGAAAGGAAGAAAGGTTGCTACTGATGAGAATCTTCCCCTGACTACTTAAATTTAGCTTCAAGGAGACACATTTGGGGAAATGAGCCAAGCATAGAAAAGACCAATATCACAGTTCCGCTCTAAGGGGCCACCATGAAACATAGGGTCTCTAGACCACAAGGCTGACAAAGTGGTAGAGTCAAGTCTGCTTTGAGGAATACAAGAAGGGGAGTGATCATCAAATCCTTCCCTCCGAGACCAAAAAAGAGGGTGAGTAAAATCTCCCAGTCTATGAATTGGCCGGAGAAATAGCTGAGTGCATATACAGCCTGAAGAGAGTTGTTTGCTTTTAGAATATGGGAAGCCTCCATTGAGATTTACCCACCTGTTTAGATATCCATTCTTCTGGTACATCCTTTGGAGTCACCACATGGAGATATTGTGATACCTGAGATATACAGGGGGTCTTTAATATCTCATTAATAGCCACTTTTGGACACATCAAGACATGGGAGTAGTCAGTCAGAGAAAGACAAATATCACATGAAATTACTAACATGTGGAATCAAATAAAAATGATACAAAGTAACTGATTTACAGAACAGAAACAGAGTCACAGATTTGAAATCAAATTTATGGATACCAAAGGGAGAATATGGCCTAAGGGGAGAGGTAAACTAGTAGGGATTAACATATACAGTATCAGATAACTATTACAGATCTACTGAATGGCACAGGGAACTTTACTCAATATCCTCTAATAGCCTATATGGGAAAAGAATCTGAAAAAGAGTGTATATGTATAACTGATTCACTTCGATGGACATCTGAAATTAACACAACATTGTAAGTCAATTATACTCCAATAAAAGAATTAATGTTAAAAAATTAATGTCGATTTACAAGTCCTCTGTCCTTTAAAAAATGGCATGGGAGTAGGTACCTCCTCTCTAATGATGCCACATGACTTGATAGATTTTAGTGTTTAAAAGGAACTCTAGGAAGGAGGTAGAAAGATTCTTAAAATGGCTGAATTTTCTGGAAATCTTATAAATACATTTTCTGCTGGTGTAATTAATGTTCATTAAAGTATAAAAACTCTTTCCTTTCAATGCATTATTTGAGGTTTCATTTTTTTAAATACTGTATTCACTAAGCTAGCATTTGCATTTTTGTCCCCCCAAAAAAAATGTGCTTGAAAAGTAAGTTATGTCAGTAAAAACAGGCACATATAAATATTTTAAAGGGATTTAACATTTATGAGAGAACTATAAAGCTTAATTACTGAACACATTGTTCTCCTATATAATACATTTTAAATCACAGCTTATCTTACGAAACTGATCGATTTATTCCTTTGATAAAGTGATTCTATTTTTTAACAGTCCAACATGACATATTGCCAAACACTTTTTAACCTCAGGGAAACAAGTTTTCATATTACTTTTTCCATGTTTCACTTTGTTTTGATTCTCTTATGCCAAGGGCAAACAGAACATTTGCTATATTTGTTTTCAGTTTATTATCTCTATTTTGAAATGACCCAAAGGTCTAATGTATTAAATTCTCATTTTCTAAAATGAATCTAAACTATTAGAATGTTGTGAAAGAAAAATAATCTGCATAATATATATTCAAATTATAAAGGAACACAGATTTTCTGATTTGTGGTATAAATTCAATAGGAACAGCCTATGTCTATCATTGAATCCTTCCATAATTTTGAATTTTGAATTTGTTCTCTAAAATAGTCAATTTTCCGTACTTACTATAACTACATTACACATTAATATTAATTAAAATTATTAATAGTACCTGCATTAGTTTGCTAGGGCTGCCATAAAAATATTTACAAACCATGGGACTTATTAATTATCATACCACAGTCATGCAAGCTAGAAGTCTGAAATCAAGGGGTCCACAGGATTGGATACCTCTGAAGACTCAGGTAGAATCTGTTCTATGCCTCTTCCTATCTTCTGATGATTTGCCAGAAATGTTTTGTGTCCCTGGGCTTATAGTAGCCACACATTAAGTATTTGCAAGGCATTCTTGTGTATAGGCCTCTATAGCCAAATTTCCCCTTTTATAAGGGGACACATCACAATGGATTGTGCCCCCACACAAGTGATCTCATGTTAACCTGATGATCCGCAAAGACACTATTTCCAAATATGATCACAAGCACAGGTGCTGGGGATTAGGACTTCAGCATATGGGGGGGGGGGGTGGAGCACCATTCAACACACATCAATTCCTTCAAATATAGTATGCTTCACATATTTGGCTAATAACAGATTTTCTAAAGCTGACCCACTATAACTTTTCCTCATTCTGTACAGTTACTGGTTTAACATTATAATTACAGGTGAAGTGATTTTTCTTGTTTCTTCATCCTAAGCTAGTATCCAAGCCTAGTTTTTAGCATGTGTTGCATCAGGAATTTCAGTCTAATAGTTATCTTCATTTCTCCACTTATGATTTTGGAGGCACATAAGAGAAGAGGTGTGGTTATCAAGTATGATGAATAAGTATATTATTTCTGGGGTCTTGCAAAAATATGGTCCAATATTATCTGATTCTTCATCCTGACATTTACTAAGGCATTTCTCTTTGAAATACCTAATCACCATCCATTTACTTGAAATAACTTCAAAAGTCTGCTGGGTAACTATAGCATTATTCCCATCTCTGACATCAAGAAATCAAATGTAAAAATCTATTTCCTGTGCCAAGTTTTGAGGTAAAGTGCATTGCAAATAATATCATCTGTCTTGTTCAGACACACAGTTCCCAACAAAAGTTTGAGGAACCTGGTTGAAATCAAGCACATGATATTAATACTCAGACATGTACCTGACATTTCATCAGAGGACTCAAACCTTTCAAGCTGCGGCAATATGCCTTGAACACACCTGTGAAACGTAGAGTGAAGATTAGGGAAATGGGACTAGACAGCAAAATCATTCTATCTTTTACCTTACCTCCTTTTGAATAGACTTCTTTTAGAAGCCCAGGTGACAGGAATGGTAAATTTGCATAAGCCGTATGTTGAAATAAGTAGGCCTAGAATAAACTATCCATCATGATGGAGCAGCCATGACTTTTCTTTTTAATTTAATCCTTTATTTGATTTTATGTGTAGGTCCAAAAACTGTAAGATCTGAGTTTAACAGAAAGGAAATGGGTACTGAGGCCTAGTTAAGGGTTTTAGTTTCAGTTGATACCTGAACTGAGAAGATAGTATGATGTGCTCTGCACCCCTGACAGCTATTCTCCATATACTTTCCTATATGACCTTAATTATCCTATTTGACCAAACCTATTTGTTCTGCATAAAGTTGCAAGATGCTAACTTAATCTGTAAAGAGATTGTAAAGACCCAACAGGGGTTTCTCAAGTAAGGAAATCCTTTGAAAATAACTTATGTTAAAGACATAAACTGGGAGTTCCTGTCATGGTGCAGTAGAAATGAATCCAACTAGGAACCATGAGGTTTCTGGTTCAATCCCTGGCCTCGCTCAGTGGGTTAAGGATCTGGCATTGCCAGGAGCTATCGTGTGGGTCGCAGTTGAGGCTCAGATCTGATGTTGCTGTGGCTGTGGCGTGGGCTGGCAGCTACAGCTCACATAAGACCCCTAGCCTGGGGACTTCCATATGCCATGGGTGCAGCTCTAAAAAGACAAAAAGAAAAAAGATATAAACTGGAGGGAGAGATTGTGTAATGGGAGTAATGGAGGAGAATGTTGCCTCAGGATGTAGTCAATGAAACACTTGATAACATTCAGGTAAGGAACTAAGAGTAGTTAGGTTCCATTAAGGAAGAGGAGAGTGGAGGTTTGGAGCTACAGAAGATATTAGTGATTAGGTAAAGATTTGCCTTGATGGTGTGTGTTTTAAGCACTGAGGTAGTCGGTAACATACAAATTTATGTCTGGTAAGAAGGGAATCAATTACAAGTCAAATAAAAAAAATGGAATATGATAGCCTTAAGTTTAAACACCACCATCATTGGTTCTCTTTCATCTTCCAAGTCCCGATTATTTTAAAAGATATTAATCATTTAAAGTATGTTATTAGATACAGAGGACTAAAGGTGGAAATCAATAACAAAACAAAAAAAAATTACAACGGTATGGAAACTCAAAAATGCTATTCTTAATAGCCAACAAGCCAAAAAGAAGACAATAAGGAAATTAGAAACTTCTTTGAAAAAAAGTTTTTGAAAACAAAAAAGCAATAAACTAAATATTATGAGATGAAGCTAAAACAATGCTTAGAAATGTATAGCTCTAAGTGACATCTCAATTCAGTAAACTAATCTTATACCCTAAGACACAAGGAAAAACCCTCAGGAAAATACTAGTCAACTCAATCTAGTAGCATAGGCATACATGTGTTATACACCACAAACAAGTGGGCTAAGTAATGAGAAGCCAACATTTATTAAACATGTAAAAGTCAACACATTACAACCTAATGCTTCATAGTAAAGCATAAAGGACAAAAATATTCTATTTAATAAATGCAGTAAAAAAAAAATTGTAAGAAATCCAACACCCTTTCATGACAAAAATCCTCAACAAATGAGACAAGAGGGAACTTCCTCAGCCTGATGCCTTTAGGGCATTTATGAAATACCCACAACTAACACCGTACTTAATTGTGTAAAATTGATTGAGAACTTTTGTCATTAAGACTGGGAAAAAGATAAAGATGCCTGCTTTTACCACTTCTATTGAACAGTGAGCTGTAGGTTCTTCCCAGAGCAATTAGAAATAAATGAAAATAAATCTAGATTGTGAAGAAAAAAAGCAAAACAAAGGAAACCATTTAAAAAAAGAAAAGACAACCCACAGAATGGGAGAAAATCTTTGCCAATGATGTAATAGAAAAGGCCTAATATCCAAAATATACAAACAACACATGTAAATCAACAACAAAAAATGAACAACCCAGCTAAAAAACTGGAAGACCTAAATAGACATTTCTCCAAAGAAGACGTATAGATGACCATCAGGCATATGAAAAAAATGCTTAATATCACTAATAATTAGAGAAATTCAAATCAAAGCTACAATAAGGTACCACCTCACACTAGTCAGAATGTCCATCATTAACAAGTCAACAATTAACAAATATTGCAGAGGGTGTAGAGAAAAAGGTTCCATCCTTCATTGTTGACACAACTCGGATCTGGGAATATAAATTGGTGGGAATATAAATTGGTACAACCACTATGGGAAACCATATGGAGGTACCTCAGGAAACTAAGTATAGAGTTACCATATTATCCAGCAATTCCACTGCGGGGCATGTATCTGGACAAAACTTTCATTGACAAAGATATATGTGCCCCTATGTTCACAGCAGCACTATATACAATAGTCAAGACATGGAAACAAACCTAAATGTCCATCGACAGATGAATGGACTAAGAAGATGCAGTACATCTACATATGCAATGGAATATTACTCAGCCATAAAAAAGACAAAGGAATACCATTTGCATCCACATGTATGTAACTAGAGACTCTTGTACAAAGTGAAATTAGCCAAAAAGTGAAAGACAAATACCATATGAGATCACTTATTTGTGGAATCTAAAATATGGAATATATTATCCTATCTAATAAATAAATAACAAAACAAAATAAAAAAATAGAAACAGATCATTGTCAAGCAGACTTGGGGTTCTGCATAGCACAGGAAGATGTGTGTGATTTAGGTCACTTTGTTGCACAATGAAACTTGATGACACATTGTAAATCAACTATACTATAATAATAAAAAAAAGAAAACCAAAAAAATGAAAAGCAAAATTACACTTCCAGATGACATGGTCTTTTATTTTGGGTTCTTACGGATTCCACGAAAAAAAAAAAAAAAAAAAAAACTTCTAAAACTAGATTACTGTTGGATTTAGAAAACAATATAATAAACTCAAAGTCTAGAAATCACTTCTGATGTATATGGTCAACCAATTTCATCGGCATTATCATGACAATTCAATAAAGAAGGAATAGTCTTTTCAATGTATGGCTTTTTCTGCATGAAAAAATCCTACCATGCTCCCCATATTGTTGCCCAATGATTGTCTCAAGACAACTGAGACTGGAGACTCACTGTTTAAGTCAAATTCCTCAGTCTATCACTTTTCAGTGGTACCATCGGTATGCTGGATTCTCCATCCTAAACTATGGTATGCTGTCTGTAGCCTTCCAAAAAACAACCAAGGGGTGAAGTAAAATATGTTGATGCAAAAGCTATCCATTGGCTGAAAGCTGGCAAAATACATTGTCAATTGCAATTTTTTTAAAAATGTCATTTAGGTTTGAGTTGTCATTTTACATCTTTTTTTTAAATTGTTATTTCCCCAATACAGTTTTTTTTTTTTCCTACTGTGCAGCATGGTGACCCAGTTACACATACATTTTACATCTTTATACATGTTAATTTTTTTTAAAATTAAGACATATGTGAATGCCTAATATTTAAAAATACTCATCTACATTTATTTTAAAGCTAAAGTGAAAAAGCCCAGAGGCCCTTAGCTTTTTCCTCCTTCCTTTTCTATGTTTTTGGAATTCATGTAATATTAAATTAACTGAGAGAAATGCCCTCTTCAGTAACATTTTTTTCCCCATCATTAATTTTGTCCAGTAAGTTCAAAATGAATTCTATTCAAAGAAAATATTTGGGATTTAAAGTCTACGTACTATCTTGATTAATCACCAAAAGTAGAACCTAATCCATATTAATTAATGCTAAGGCTATAAGATTAGAGGTCATCATATAACTTTCTAATTTCTAATTGAAGTATAGCACATTTATAATATAGCATAGTGTTTGCCCTAACTTTATATTCCTTTATATTGACTTAGTTTAAAAATGTCTCTTCCCCAAAAAATCCTTTTTAGTAATTGTTTACCCAATATTCTAGATAGTATTGAAATCAATATGAAGTGTTACCAACATCAAAATTCAATAGAATTTTCCTTCCTGAGCTCTAATATTAACACCCATATAAAATTGGTTACAGGCTATATGAGAAAATGCTGGTCACTCAAGATCATGGTATTGTAGTGATATGACCTCACATACCAGGAGATTTGAAATTGAAAACTATAACCATATACATAAAAATATTCATAAAGCAATAAAACAAAAGGAGAATACCATACCATTCTTCACTGTCTCCAAAGAGTATGGAGACAGACAAAAAACACCACCATCACTGCAGGCCCACTGTACATTGGAACTTTTTTGTTTTCCTTTTCATGAATTAGCTCATGTAATACAAAATAATTCTATAAAGTAAATATCATTATCATTCTAATTTTATACATAAGACTGAGACATGCAGAAAAGTAACATGTACAGGATTATAAAATTGGTCTATTTCATACTCAATATTTAGTCAAGTCAAATAAAGTAAAAATACTAATTTTTCAGTAAGTTTTCTAACTTTTCTCAGCTTGAGAAAACATCAACATGTTCTGCAAATCAGTACATACAACATAAACTTAGTTTCTCCTGAATATTTTCGTACCTATTTATAAAGCTTGGGAAGGTCACACTCTCCATTTCAGTTATTGCCTTCTGTGAAAAGTTTATTTTAAATCAGGAAAAAAAAAAAACTTTCTTTAACCTAGACATTTATATTAATCATAAAAGAAAAATCAATTCCTATTAAATAAGTTCTAGAAAGGATAAGTTATCTGCAACAGCTCAATATGTGTGCAAAATGTTAGGTGGAAATCAAAACAAGCATTTTTCTTAATTAAAAAAGTCTTATTAATTTTGAGTTGTCAGCACAATAACATAAAAATATCCAAATAATGAACCTGTTATCATAAAACTAGATAGATCTGAAAGTAACTCAAGTAAAACAAGTTTCCTTCAATTACCATTTTCCTTCCTGCACCCATCCATGAATTGAGAACAACTTCTCTTTAATCCTCTACCAAGGATTAAGAACAAAGAGTAATTTCTTAGTTTATTGTTTATAAATACAGGTATAATAGACTTATACAAATTAAGAAGAATGTTCTGTAGGTATAACAACTAACACCAGGAGGATCCATCCCAGTTAAAGACACTGGCAAGAAAGATTAGGTTTCATTATTTTGAACTAGGAGTAGATAGACATAAGCAAATATATTTATTTATGTACTTATGTTTCTAGGTGATTTATGGAAATAAAGTGTCCAGAGATTGAGCTAATTAAGAAAGAGGACGTTAGAAGGGAGAACACATAGCAAAAAAAAAAAAAAAAAAGTAATCCAACTACAAAATTGGCAGAGAAACCGAATAGAAAATTTTCCAAAGACATACAAATAGCCAATAGGTACATGAAAAGGTGTTCAGCATCACTCATCATCAGGGAAATGCAAATGGAAACCACAATGAGTTATCACTTCATATATTTAAGAATGCCATCATCAAAAATACAAGGGAAAACTTCTGTTGTTGTGCATGCAGAGAAGAGAGTATCTGTATGTACTGTTGGTGGAAATGTAAATTGCTGCAGCTATTATGGAAAATAAAATGGATGTTACTCAAAAAATAAAAATGAAACTACAGTATGATCCAGACATCCCACTTCTAGGTATATATATTCACGGGAGATGAAAACAAAATATCAAAAAAAATCTACATGCCTACATTCATTGCAGCATTATTCACATTACCCAAGATATAGAAACAAATGTTTTTCAACAGATGAATAGAGATAAATGGATAAATAGACATACAATGTAATAATATTTAGCCATAAAAAAGGAAAGCCTGCCATTCCTAACAATGTGGATGGACCTTGAAGTCATGATGCTATGTTAAATAAGCCAGTAAAAGATAAGCACTGCATGATATCAGTCATACATGGAATCAAAAAAAAATGTTAAACTCATAAAAATGGTAGAAAGGTGGTTGCTAGAGTTGGGGGAAATAAGTAGAGGTAGTTATAGTACATAAATTTTTAGCTATGAGATGAACATAGTCTGAAGATCTAATGTAAAACATGGTGACTATAGCTGTTTTACATCAGATCCTCAGACTAACTAGATCTTCTAACTCTATCAGAGAATAGAGTTAAATATTCTCCACAAAATATGTGAGGCAATGGATCTGTCAAACAAATAGATGGGTTAGTCCTTTAAAAATTAAAATAGGGAGTTCCCGTTGTGGCGCAGTGGTTAACGGATCCGACTAGGAACCATGAGGTTGCAGGTTCGGTCCCTGCCCTTGCTCAGTGGGTTAACGATCCGGCGTTGCCGTGAGCTGGGGTGTAGGTTGCAGACACGGCTCGGATCCCACGTTGCTGTGGCTCTGGCGTAGGCCGGTGGCTACGGCTCCAATTAGACCCCTGGCCTGGGAACCTCCATATGCCGCAGGAGTGGCCCAAGAAATAGCAAAAAAAAAAAAAAAAAAAAAAAATTAAAAAAAAAATTAAAATAGATTTAAGGATCAGAATAAAGCAGTTCAGCACTATTCACAATAGCCAGGGCATGGAAACAACCCAAATGTCCATCAACAGATGATTGGATTCGGAAGAGGTGGTATATATACACAATGGAATACTACTCAGACATAAAAAAGAATGACATAATGCCATTTGCAGCAACATGGATGGAACTAGAGATCCTCATACTGAGTGAAATGAGCCAGAAAGACAAAGACAAATACCATATGATATCACTTATAACTGGAATCTCATATCCAGCACAAATGAACATCTCCACAGAAAAGAAAATCATGGACTTGGAAAATAGACTTGTGGCTGCCTGATGGGAGAGGGAGGGAGTGGGAGGGATTGGGAGCTTGGGCTTATCAGACACAACTTGGAATAGATTTACAAGGAGATCCTGCTGAGTAGCATTGAGAACTATGTCTAGATACTCATATTGCAACAGAACAAAGGGTGGTGGGAAAAAAACGTATACATGTAAGGATAACTTAATCCCCTTGCTGTACAGTGGGTAAAAAAAAATAAATTATAAAAAAAAAGGTAAAAAAGGAAAAAAAGAAAATAAAAAGAATAAAGCAGTTCAATTTCTAGAAAAAAACTGAAATTAACAAATGGAAATTTGGTAAAAAAAAACAAAATCAAATATAGTTTTCTACCTCAGTTTAATTTTAAGTACACTATAATAAATATTTTACTGTTATTACATATTCCCCCAATTCTTTTAAGCATAAAAGCTTTTCTACATAGTTGACCCCTGAACAGTGCAGCAGTTAGAGGTAGTAGCCTCTGAGCAGAAAAATCATTTCCTATATACTATAATTCAAGTGATGGTACCATACATTTTTGTCAGTGGAGATAATGATGTGACCAGTCAGAATATTTAAACATCTTGGAATGCTTTTCCAACTGTGACAGAGACTAAGCCAAGACTTTTCGGATTTCATCAATTCCTTCTCGCTCTGCCAATATGACTTGGAAAAAAAAAGACCAGATCATGTGATTCGAGTTCTAGAATGGCTAAGACAGAAGGTAAATGCCTTGAGACTGACTAATGGCTATATGTCCATATTCCGTTCTAGCTTGAATTTCTTTCTCTGAGAAAGAGTCATTCATGATAAAACATAACCCTTAAATGGATGATAAAGAATGTGAACATGACATACTTTTCTGGCCCAAGTTCCCCAACATTTTTTAAATCTCATATGTTTCAAAGTGAAGACTTACTGGAGAAAGGGAAACTATGACGAGGAACAATGGGTTTGACCAAAGGAGAATCTCTGCACTGGGGATGAGCTTAGGTTAGATGATTTGTAAGGGATATTCTTCTTTTTATTTATTTATATTTTTTTAAATTTTATTTTTATTTTTTGTCGTTGTTGTTGCTATTTCTTGGGCTGTACCCGCGGCATATGGAGGTTCCCAGGCCAGGGGTCGAATCGGAGCTGTAGCCACCGGCCTACGCCAGAGCCACAGCAACGCGGGATCCGAGTAAGGGATATTCTTCTTTTAAGAGCCACTAAGTTCAGTCCCCCAAGGCAAGAGAAATAAAAGCAAAAGTAAACCAATGGGACCTAATCAAACTGACAAGTGTTTGCATAGCAAAGGAAACCATAAAAACAAACAAACAAAAAAACACACAAAAAGACAACTTACAGAATGAGAAAAAATAGTTTTAAATGATGCAACTGACAAGGGCTTAATCTCTAAAATATACAAAAAACTTTAGAAAACTCAAGAGTAAAAGACAACGACCCAATTGGGAAATGGGTAAAAGACCTGAATAGACATTTCTCCAAAGAAGATATACAGATAGCAAACAAGTACATGAAAAAATGCTTAACATCACTGATTATTAGAGAAATGCAAATCAAAACTACTATGAGGTACCACTCACACCGGCCAGAATGGCCATCACTAATAAGTACACAAATAACAAATGCTGGAAAGGGTGTGAAGAAAAGGGTACCCTCCCGCACTGTTGGTAGGAATGTAAATTGGTACAACCACAGTGGAAAACAGTATGGAAGTACCTCAGAAAACTAAATATAGAACTACCATATGACCCAACAATCCCACTCTTGGGCATTATCATCTGGACAAAGCTTTCCTTGAAACAGACACATGCACAGGTATGTTCATTGCAACATGATTCACAATAGCCAAGACATGAAAACAACCTAAATGTCCATCTACAGATGAATGTATCAAGAAGGTATGGTATGTATACACAATGGAATACTACTCAGACATACAAAAGAACAAAATAATCCCATTTGAAGCAACATAGATAGAACTAGAGACTCTCATACTAAGTGAAATAAGTCAGAAAGAGACAACAAATACCATATGATATCACTTATATCTGGAATCTAATATATGGCACAAATGAACCTTTCCACAGAAAAGACAATCATGGATTTGGAGAACAGACTTATGGTTGCCAAGGGGGAGGGAGTGGAGTGCATTGGGAGCTTGGGGTTAATAGATGCAAACTATTGCCTTTGGAATGAATAAGCAATGAGATCCTGCTGTATAGTACTGGGAACTATATGTATAGTCACTTGTGATAGAACATGATGGAGGATAATGTGAGAAAAGGAATGTATATATGTATTGTAACTGGGTCACCTTGCTGTACAGTAGAAATTTTACAGAACACTGTAAAACAGCTATGACAGAAAAAATAAATATCATTAAAAAAAATAAAGAGCCACTAAATCCTTTCTTCTAAATTTCACACATTGTCAAAACTCCAGGTCAGAAGGTGAGCAGATGGAGGGCCCTGATTTACTCAGCTCCCTGCGGACAGGAGAGCTAGGCCCTGTGCACTGTTGATAAGTGTGTCTCTATGCTCCAGCCATCCCTTCTCTACTCTGTTTCTACCTTCTTAGAATACAAAGGCATGGGTGAGTTTGTCACTGGTTGTCAACTATTGCAAGCTTGGTTGCCCTCTTGCCTGCACTTGAAATTTATCGGTTTAGATTGTTGGAAATGCCTAGAGATCTTGGTGAGAGCTGAGATCAATCGCAGCCCTGATGTTGGTCATTGTCTACCTATGTTAGATACAAGTATACTCTGGCTTGTATACCTCTTCAAATAATACATATACACACAAGTGTACATTTTTGGATCAAATATATTTAAGTATTTGCAGTTGAACACAATTTCTAAAATCTAAGCATTTGTCAAAGAAAAATCAAATCTGAATAGTAAGTAAAGGAGTAAAAACCAATTTTATTCAAAACAATTGCAACAGAGGGAAGAGATCTCAGTATAGAACCAGGCTCAATTCTTAACATAGCATGAACAAGTGGAAATTTATAGCCATAGAATAGAGTGGGGGAGTTCCCGTTATTTGTGCCTCAGCGGTTAACAAACCTGACTAGTATCCATGAGGATGTAGGTTTGATACCAGGCCTTGCTCAGTGGGTTAAGGGTCTGGCATTTCCATGAGCTGTGGTGTAGATGGCAGTGGCAGACACAACTTGGATCCCGCATTGCTATGGCTGTGGTGTAGGCCGGCAGCTATAGCTCTGATTCAACCCCTAGCCTGGGAACCTCCATATGTCGCATGTGCAGCCCTAAAAAGATAAAAAGAAAAAAACAAAGAATAGGGTGGGGGTCAGTGAATGGAAACTTACTAGGAGGCAACATCAGGATTAAGGGGGATTCTATCTACAGCAACAATATAGGATTGTTTGCTGAAGACAGGTCAGGGTGATCAGACATCGCCTAAAGGATGGTAGGGGTGTGGAACACAGTGATGTCCAGGGTGATAAGATATTATGGGCGGATGTTCTAGATAAAATGACTCAGTAGGGATCTTTTTAAAAAATGAGTTTTACAACAGAGCACTTGTCTAGGAGAAAGTTCAGAAGCCTGATGGAAGTTCGGTCAGGCAAAAAACTTTGGCACATGTTAAAATGAAGCATTTGAAAATGTCAGCAAATTAGTCATAAAAGGAAAAAAAAAACTGTCCGATCATTGCAAGTTGTGATTGTCTCTTTGCAAAGTAACTTGAAGAAAATAGTAACCTAAATATAAAATACACATTTCATTAGGTATCAACATTGTTAAATTTACAGACAAATATTAAACTAAGAATTGCAGCGATACTGAAAAATACAAGTGTGGTTTTATATTTATAAATATTTAGAGCTTTTGCTGGGATTTAGTCATGCATGGAACTCATGAGAATGAAGTTTTTATTACAAAGTAATCAATCCTTGGGATGTGTAATTCCCTCTGGCATAGCGTCCTTCCATTTGTCATATTGCAGCTGAGAAATACTACGTTAGTCATTCCCTGATAGACAAGTATTTCAACAATGCCCTTCGGAAGTAAAACAGAAAAACCACTCACACCAGCTTCCTGACAGGATGCTTTAGGGGAATGCTAGAGGTGTAGCCAAAGGAAACAAAGACAGGATTTAAATACTATGTCAGCTGATGTGAAGGAAAATAGGTGGACCCCAAAGAAGCATTGGTTTTCATGGCCTCGATTTCCATCATCTCTCATCTCTTTTGTATATATCTGACTTTCTTTCCTGGTGCGTATTTGCTTCACAGGGGCTATCATTTAATTTCAAACATCACAGAAGGATTTGGTGATACCGCTATTCACAATGAAAATATCCCAGTGGGGAAAAAACAAAAAAATTGTTGGCTTGTTTAATTTCAAACACACCTCAATTATGGCAGGCTTTGTAAATGAATGCTAGCAGAGATAGGTCCATTTGCGCTGTTAAGATAGTGGTACAACTCACTGACCCCACTCGTTTGAGCAAAGTGAAGGGCAGTTCTGAGAAGAGAAGGGCTCAACTCAAAGGGCAACGAGAATATCATCCGTAATGACTCGTGAATGGTGCTTAAGCCAACTCATTTCATTTTCAAACAGTTACAAACTTTATGAGAAGAAAGTGCATTTAATTTTTAATGCACAGCCTACAAGTCAGTCTTAGTTCTGAATCTGGAGCTATGCCAGGCAATTGTCCATTAAAAGGATTATATCCTTCCAATGTGAAAATGTATTCCAAATGATGCATCTTATTTTTCCCTCGTTGTATTCACACCCCCATATCCTACTTATTTTCTCCATGAATGCACTGTGCCTTAAGACTGTATCCATTAAAATACACACCAAGAATAGAACAAAATCCTCTAGCTAGGAAACTAAATATAAGAATGCAAGAAGAAATCTAACAATTCTGAAATAATACCATTTTCTCTTTGCAGCATTCATTTACAATTATCTTTGTAGTCATAGCCATTCCATCCTAAAGTTGTGTTAAATTAGCACATATCTTCATGTTAAAATATATTCTTTGAATTTCTTACATGCAACACCATCAAGCCAAATCTACATGGTTAAGTGGAGGTATTTTTTCCTCTGCTAAAGAATTTTAATCTACTCATTTAAATCGTTTGAATATGCTACTTAAATCTGAGCTTTTATAAATTTCATTTTAATGTTATTCTTCCATTATTTAATAGCTTCCTCTTATCTTTTTTCAAATATATGATTAAGAATTCTGAATTCACATCTGAAAGTGCAGCTAAGATCTATACTTCAGGTTTACATTTTGCTATATATTGTAGTATTACCAGCTATATTACAATAAACTAAGAACAATTTCAATTTAATTTGATTATATCCATTGAAACACATTTTAAAGTATCCTGTATAATTAAGATAAATTTGTATTATAAATATAAATTCATGTACATAATTTTATAAATTAAAACTATTTTGTGATATTATATGGTAATGCTACATGTATATTTTAGTGAGTTATTGCTGGATCCTAATAATCACCTCTTTTTCTAAGTATTTAAATACTATGTTTTTTCATAGATAAATAGCCATCACACTGAGATATGATTTAAAGAATTTGCTGTGTTCTACCCTCCATCTGTGGCATATTCCCTCTCCATTTTTCTGTTAGTTAAGCAATACTCAGTGTATTATAAAGAGGCATTATTTAAGCATATGCTGAAAATGTGGTTAATTTTAACTGGGAAACATCACTTTAAATAGTGAAGTAGTCTTTTACTGCATTATTTTTATCAGTACTTCTTGAACTCCTAGTTACGATTTTTATATCCTCTTCAGATTCCAAATACTTCCCCTTTGTTGGGTAAATGGTACTATAAGTAGTTGAGAATTTCATAGAAGTATGTCCTTGTGGATACAGTATATTCATCTCAAATGTTATTTATATAAATTATTTTGTCCAAGGCACTATGCTATATTTATTTCACAGATTCGTTAATCCTAAAACATTTTTGTTGTACAAAGTATGTTTTCTGGTCATTCTAGTTTGAGTTTTCTAGAATTGCAATGTCATTAATGAAATCAAATAATTGTACATATCCAATAATTCATCCTTAAACTTCTGATCTCATTACATGAAACATATGTTTCATTCAGATTAGCGTTTCTTAATTTTTATTTTTATTTTTTATTTTTTTTGTCTTTTTGACATTTTCTTGGGCCGCTCTCACGGCATATGGAGGTTCCCAGGCTAGGGGTTCAATCAGAGCTGCAGCCACCAGCCTACGCCAGAGCCACAGCAACGCTGGATCCGAGCCGTGTCTGCAACCTAACACCACAGCTCAGGGCAATGCCAGATCGTTAACCCACTGAGCAGGGCCAGGGACCGAACCCGCAACCTCATGGTTCCTAGTCGGGGTTCGTTAACCACTGCGCCACGATGGGAACTCCCAGAGTTTCTTAATCTTTAAAAGAATTAGGGAATCCTAAATGTAATCCTTGGGTAGATGGTCAGATTTTGGTGAAGATCAATCTAGGACCACTAATGCCCCAAATATTGTCCTCTATCACATTTTCAACATTTAGTTATTGGATAGTTAAAGAGAGAGGAAAAAAGAAGAACAAAATATAATTGTTGCAAACATACACATGTATGCACATAGACAATTGAATCAAATAAGATTACAAATAAGGTAAAATATATAGAAATTTTTAAGAGAAAGAATGTTATTAACATGTCTAGGGAAATTATTAGAAGCCTCTTGGCTGTTCAAAATACGTCATGAAAGCTTTAAAACATTGAAAAGGATACACAATAATATGGATTACTTCCCCCTTTGTAGCACTTTTTTTTTTCCCTTAAATTCCAAGAATTTTTTCAATCTTTTTTTCAAGTTTTTAATCACTAATGAGGTTCAGACATTGCTATAGTACATTTTTTACTTGGCAAAATGATCTGGTTTTCAAGCCATTTTTAGAATTCAAATAAAATTTGCTATTCTGCTCAGAGTAGCTAAATGTTATTCCTTATGTATCAGTAAAATGCAATTATAAATCATGTAAAAGTACCTGCAATTCATAATATAGCTAAAATTTCCATGATTGGTGGTTTTTTTATGCTCATTTTAGATTTAAGAAGCATTTATTATACTTTAAATATTCTAGGTTGGTATTTAAAATTTTTATGGAACCAAATAAGTACAATTTAAGTAAAATTTACTGGTTTTTAAGAAATGGCTCTATTTGAGGTAGGAAAATAATGTACCTCTGCTATGATGTTATATCTTATCATAGAATTCCCTTGTCATTTACACATTCTATCCACTAAAAACTTGAAACAGATTTAGCATAGAAAGGCTTACTGGCTTTTCAATCTGATAGATTTTGTGTTCAGATCTTTTCTCTGTCAGTTATTAGCTCTGATATAGTCATCAATTTACTTAATTGTAAAATGAAGCTGTATCTTGCTCACTAAATTATAAGAATTGAATGAGATATATTATCAAAAGCTTGGTATTTAGTCTGCTTTAAAGTATCATTTTAAAATGTTTCCTGGAAAAAAAAATGGACAAACCTCTATCTCTCACAGTAATGAAAAGGCATTTTCCTTTCTGTGAGTTTTTTGGGGCTGCCGTCACCAAGTACTAAAAACTAGGTAGTTTAAAAAACAACTGGAATTTATTCTCTCAAAAGTTCTGGAGGCTAGAAATCTGAAATCAAGATATTGACAGGGTCACGCTCCCTTCAAACCTCTAGGGGAGAAATCTGTTTCATGCCTTTCTCTTGGCTTGTGTCATGGGCAATTCTTGGCTTTCTTTGGCTTTCAGCTATTAACTCCCATATTTGTCTCTAAAGTGGCCATTTTCCCTCTGCTCTCTGTTTACACATGGCTTTCCTTCTTATTAGGGCGCCAGTCATATTGGATTAAAGCTCCTACTAATGATGTCACCTTAAATTGAGTATATCTGCAAAGACTGTAATTTTAAATATGGTCATATTCACAGATACCAGGGATTGGGACAAGGTATGTTTTGAGAGCACCAGACAACCTGTAACACTTTCTATTTCAAGAAATGTTACACCATCCTAGCCAATACTATAATCTTTCCTCAAGTATATTCTGACCTCTGATTTAAAAATCAGTTAAAGTGCCCAACAATTATAGAAATAGTACATTTACCATTGCATTATCACATAGAAAGGTTTTCTGCTTTATTCATTTTTGAAGTACACTAGGTAATTACTAAGACAGGAAAAATCTTAAAACATGATCTCAATGTAATTACTTTATTAAGCTTCAAAGTATGTAAGACATTAAATATTATAGAAATTAAAATTCTGGCCCTTACCATCCCTTGTAAGTGGGAAAAATAAAAGCAGCATTCTTCCTGCTTTTATACATTGTGCCCTTTAAAGCCACAGTGAAATGAACCATTAAAAAGTAAATCACTCCACTGAACTGAAAAAACAAACTGACTGGGAAAAAAAATGCCTTAGAGAAAAGCAGGTTTTGTAATCTCTGCTTTCGTGTCTCCTTGTGTCTTTGATGCATGATGAAAAAAAGCTAAATTCAAAACAAAAATGCTATGGTGACTGCTATACTATTATTTTTTGTTTTGCATATCAAGAGAAGTTTTAACCCTCTTCCCCAAATGCCTACTAAATGGAAAGTGACAAAACAATGAGGAAAACAGTCCTATCAAATTTAGTCTTTTATAGTTCATTTCCTAATGACAAATGAAACTGATCTATTCTGTAGGCTTTCAATTTACTTGACAAAATAAAAGGGGAAAATTTTGCTCTTGGATTACTCATAAGCTGTTTTTCAAGTTTTCAACATAAAATCTTACAATAATTCCTATTTAATATACTTGTCCATTTTGGCTATCTGCTTTGTGTCATGTTAATAGAAATAGCTATGAGATTCACAGAGAAAAAGGTATCTTTCTGAAGGTTATTGAATAATAAAGTAAAGGACTCCTCTTGAAATGCGTTGGCTGGGAAAAGAGGCTCAAATTAATTTGAAAGGCAGATAGTAGTAGCGTATATATTCATGACCCAAAGTGTGCAAATTACTTAACCATGAAATCAATAAAAGAATTAGAGCAAGGTAAGGTGGATTTAGAAGTTCCAAATAGGGCAGGAGCAGGTGAGAATACTAAGATAAATAGGGCATACTTGACTAAAGATAAAATCTAAGCAAAGGTATAAAGAAGGTTAGGATATTGGCCAAACAGATCTAAGGCAAAAGTTCATACCAATCAACAACCAAAGAACAAACAATCCAATCAAAAAATTAGCAGCAGGCCGAAGTAGACATTTCTCCAAAGATGACATATGGTTGACCAGTAGGCCATAAAAATGGTACACATCACTAATCATTAGAGAAATGCAAGTCAAAACTACAATGAGGTACCACCTTACACTGTTGACATGATTTAACAAGTCAACAAATAAAAAATCCTAGAGAGGATGTGGAGAAAAGGGAAGCTTCTGCACTGTTGCTGAGGATGTAAATTGGTAAAATCACTATGGAAAACAGTAGGGATGTTTCTCAGAAAACTGACTATAGAACTACCATGTGATCCATAAATCCCATTCCTGGGCGTATATCTGGACAAAAATTCTCACTGAAAAACATGCATGTACCCCTATGTTAATTGTACCACTATTAGCCAAGACATGTAAACAACCTAAATGTCCATCGACAGATAAACAGCTTAAGAAGATGTGGTACATATATACAACAGAATACTACTCAGCCATAAAAAGGACAAAATAATGTCATTTGCAGTAACTTGAATGCAACCAGAGAGTCTCAAATTAAATGAAGTCAGAAAGAGAGAAATATCAAATGATATCACTTATATGTGGAATCAAAAATATGACACAAATGATCCTACCTATAAAACAGAAACAGATCACAGAAATAGAGAGCAGACTTGTGGTTACCAGTGGGGGGAGTGGGGAGAGAAGAAGTGGGATGGACAGGGAGTGGCGGGTTGGTAGATAAAAACTATTACATTTATAATGGATAAGCAATGGGATGTTACTGTACAGCACAAGGAACTATGTCCAGTGTGTTGGGGTAGAACATGATGGAAGATAGTATAGGAAAAAGAATGTAATGTGCGTGCGTGTGTGTGTGTGTGTGTGTGTGTGTGTGTGAGAGACAGAGAGAGACTTGGTCATGATGCTGCACAGCAGAAATTGACACAATGCTATAAATCAACTCTAAAAAAATAAATAGACTATAGTATACCCATAAGAAAAGGAGATATCCAGACAAAATAACTAGCTAGAGTAAATATCCTAAAGTAGGAGTGCTTCGTACACATGAAGGAGAGCAAGGAGACTATGGGAGGAAAAGTAAGGAGGAGAGAAGTAGAAGAGCAACACAAGTAACAGGTATTGCAAAGCCTCATAGATCTTGGCAATTACTTTGAAAAGCCACTGCAGGGTGTTGTGTTGGGACAGACAGCAGGATTCTCTTTCTTTTGATTAAAATGGATAAATCTGGTTACTATGATGAGAATAGATTATAGGAAGCTTGGGCCAAAAAAAAAAAAAAAGGTGCAGACATAATCAGATGCTTTCGAAATGAGCCTTCAAAGTAATAATAGTTGACAGTACTACAAGAATAGGTAATAAGAATCTGTAAATTTCTGGCTATATTTTGAAGACAGGAATGGTATTCTTCTATGATTGATGTAGACTGTGTGTGTGTGTGTGTGTGTGTGTGTGTGTGTGTCTGTGGAAGTGGGGGGAAGAAAAGGGAGGGACAGTGATAATTTGAATCTAGAGTTTGAACTTCATCAAGTGGAAAGGTGACATCAGTGAACAGGGATAGTTGTATAGGTCGATTAAATATGAATGCGTGTATGAGATTTTAGAGAGGGGCTATCAGGAGTTCAGTTTAGGGTCAGTTAAGTTAGAGACATCTATTTGTCATCCATTTAGATGCACCAAATGATGTCAGGATGTTGCACCCTGCTTTCTCTTGTCTCCCTATGTCCTGACCATAGGAGACACAGACAGGGAAGCAGAGGTATAGAAGTATAAGTTAGTGTAAGATTTGAAGACAGAATCAATCTTCCCTTTTACATTACAGGTTGTAAGTCAGTAGTAGCCCAATATAATGTTGAACTGAGATGACGTTTTAACTGGATAAGAGATAAAAGGTTTAAACTGAGCTGGATTAAATGAAAAGAACAAGATGGATGTAGAGGTCACCTCCCCACACAAAACATCAAAAATACATTTTAGATATATATAAAGATGAGATAATCAAAAATAGGCATTTCAATTGGGATAAAAGATAATCTAGAAGCAATGAATAGCTGACTAAATATTACAGAACAGTGAATAAGATATCTGGAAGACAGAACAATGGAAATCACCTTATCAGAATAGCAGACAAAGACAAAAAAAAAAGTAAATCCAACAAATGAGAATTATGGGATAAATAAAAGGACCAACTTATGCCTAATAGAGATTCTCGAAAGAGAATAGAGAAGGGGATCAAAAATGTGTGGAGTTCGCATTGTGGCATAAGGGAAAAAAATCCAACTAGTTTCTATGAGGATATGGGTTCAATCCCTGACCTCACTCAGTGGGTCAGGGATGAGGCATTGCCATGAGCTGTGGTGTAGGTTGCAGATGCGGCTCAGATCTGGTGTGGCTGTGGCTGTGGCAGAGGCTGGCAGCAGCAAATCTTATTTGACTCCTAGCCTGGGAACTTCCATATGCCACAGATGCGGCCCTAAAAAAGAAAAAAAGAAAAAAAAGTGATTATAACTACAAATAGTATAAAGATAAGCACAGAGATATAAACTAGGACAATAAAATTCATAAGATGTTGGAGAGTGAAGTAAAAAAATGTATATATTTCATAAGGTGTTGGAACTAGAATGACCCTCAGTTTACAGTAGGTAGATATGGTTATGGGTCAACACACACGAACTCCAGGGCAATCACATTCTCTCACACACACACAAATTAAAAAAAAAAAAAAAATACCAAACCACACAGGGAAAAAGCAACAGGTAATGAACAAAGAACTACATAAACTGGAAAACAAGGATAAAAATGGCAATAAGTACATACCTATCACTCATTATTTATTTATTTTTGGTCTTTTTGGCACTTTAGGGCTGCACCTGTGGCATATGGACATTCCCAGGCTAGGGGTCAAATCGGAGCTGAGGCGCTGGCCTATACCAGAGCCACAGCAATGCATGATCCGAGCCACATCTGCAACCTACACCACAGCTCCTGCCAATGCTGGATCCTTAACCCACTGAGCTAGGCCAGGAATCAAACCTGCATCCTCACGAATGCTAGTCAGGTTCATTAACCACTGAGCCACAAAGGCAACTCCTCAATCATTACTTTAAATGTCAATAGGCAAAACACTTATATCAAAAGACAGATTGGTTGATTGAATCAAAAAAAAAAAAAAAAGAACCTGAAATATGTTGCCTACAAAGAAATTACTTCATGCCAAAAGACACACAGATTGAAAGAGAAGGTTAATGGAAATTAGGAGAAAGCAAAGGTAGCAATACTCATAACAGACCAAACATGCTTTAAAACAAAGACCATTAAGAGAAATAAAGAAGAGTATTGATATTAGAAAAGGACAGTATGTTAATTTACATGTAAGTACCCAATATAGGACCACCTAAATGTATAAAGCAAATACTGACAGGCAAAGGGAGACACTGGCAATGAAACAATAATGCTAGAGACTTAACACTCCTCTGTCATCAATGGAGAAGTCATTCGGACAGAAAATCAGTTATTTAACAGAGGTCCTAAGTCACCTAGTAGACCACATACACAACAGACCATTTGGACTTAATTAATATTTACAGGAAACTACATCCAAAAAGTGAGTATGAGCATTCTTTTCACGTGTGCATTTAATATTTTCTAGGATAGACTACATACTGTATCATAAAATAAGCCTCAAAAATGTAAGAGAATAGAAATTTTATCAAGCATCTTTTCTGACCACAACAGTATGAAATAGAAATCAACTTTAGAAAGAAAAACATGAAAAGAAAAAAATACATAGAGACTAAAAAACATGCTACTAAAAAAAAAATCAATAGGTCAGTGATAAAAGAAATCATAAAATACCTTGAGACACATAAAAATGAAAACATTATAAAATCTATGAGATGCAGCGAATTAGTTGTAAGAGGGAATTTCATAGCAATACAGGCCTTCCTTAAAAAAAACAAACAAAAAATAGTATCAAGAACAAACTAAACTACCACCTAAATGAATTAGAAGATGACCAAAACAAGCCCAAAGTCAGCATGAGGCAGGGAATAAAGAGGAAAGAAATAAGAGATCAAAAATCCAAAAGATCAATATAACCAAGAACTGATTTTCTGAAACAAAAATTGACACATCTCTAGCCAAGCTAAGCAAGGAGAAGACTATCCAAATAAAGCAAGAAATGAAAGACAAATAGCAACTGATACCACAGAAATACAAAAACTCCTAAGAGAATACTATGCCAAAAATTGGACAACTTCAAAGAAAAGGACAAATTTCTAGAAACATACAGAAAAAAGACCAATTTCTAGAAAAAAACATGCCACGCCTCAGTCAAGAAAAAGTAGAAAATTTGATCAGAATAATCACTAGAAGTAACACTGAATTTGTAGTAACATAATTTACTGAAAGCAAAGTCCAGGACTAGACAGTTTTGTTGTGCAATTCTACCTACTATATAAAAAAGTCATTATACCCATGCTACTCAAAGTATTATAAAAAATTGAAGACGACAGTATACTCCCAAATCCATCCTATGAGGCCTTTACCCTGATAACCAAATCCGACAAAGCTAATACAAAAAAAAAAAAAATTGCAGGCCAACAAGTTTAATGAATATAGATGAAAAAAATTTAAAATATTAGCAAACCAAATTCAATGATACATGAAAATAACTATACATCATGATCATGTTGGATGTATTTCAGGGTTACAACGATGGTTCAACATAGGCAAATCAATGATATACCACATTAACAAAAGAAAAGGCAAAAACCACAGGAACGTCAATAATGTCAAATGCTTTTCTGCAAAATAAAATTGAATATCCATTCATGATAAAAACTCATAGTAAAAAGAGAATATATCTTATCATAAAAAAGGCCATTTATGACTGGCCCACAGCCAGCACAATACACAGCAGTGAAAATCTGAAAGCCTTCCTGCTTAATTCTGGAAAGAGACAAGGATAGCCATACTCATTTCTTTTTTTTTTTTTGTCTTTTGTTGTTGTTGTTGTTGTTGTTATTGTTATTGTTGTTGCCATTGCTATTTCTTGGGCTGCTCCCGCTGCACATGGAGGTTCCCAGGCTAGGGGTTGAATCGGAGCTATAGCCACTGGCCTACACCAGAGCCACAGCAACGCGGGATCCGAGCCACGTCTGCAACCTACACTACAGCTCACGGCAACGCCGGATCGTTAACCCACTGAGCAAGGGCAGGGCCCGAACCCGCAACCTCATGGTTCCTAGTCGGATTCGTTAACCACTGCGCCACAATGGGAACTCCGCCATACTCATTTCTATTCAACATTGCGTTAGAAGACCTAGCTACAGGGATAAGACATATATATCATTTATATATATGTATAATATATTGAATGTATATATTCAACATATTAAAATTAGAATATATATTATTCAAATTATATATATGTATATTGTATTATTCAATTAGAAGTCAAACTCACTATTTGCAGATGACATGAAACTCTGTATAAAGAACCTAAAATATCCACAGGAAAAAAATTAGGATGAATGAGTTTAGCAAGTCAGAAAAATACAGACAATGTACAGAAATATGTTGCATTTAGATGCACTAATAATGAAATATCAAAAATAGAATGTAAAGAAAAGCATTTAAAATCACATCAAAAAATTAAAGTACCTAGGAATAAACTTAAGACAAAAGCCCTATACACTGAAAACTATAAGCCATTAATAAATAAAATGGAGTGATTCAAGAAATTGAATGATATTCAATGCACTTGAAAGATTGTTAAAATAATTATACTACCCAAAGCAATCTAAATATTTAATGCAATCAAAAACTCATGATATTTTTTCTAAGAACTAGAACAATAATCCTAAAATTTATATGAAACCACAAATGACCCTGAGTTGCCAAAGCCATCCTGAGAAAAATGAACAAAGCTGGAGGCATAACGCTCCCAGACTTCAAACTATATTGCAAAGCTAGAGTAATCAAAACAGCATGGTATTGGCACAAATCTTATCATAAGGATCAATGGAACAGAAGAAAAAGCCCAAAAATAAAGCCACAATTATACGGTTAGTTAGTTAATCTCTGACAAAGGAGGCACATATATACAATGGAAAAAAGATAGCCTCTTCAACATATTGTGTTGGGAAGATGGGTGGCATCAAGCAATGAAATTAGAGCATTCTCAGACCATATAAAAAATAAACTCAAACTGGTTTAGAGACCTAAATATAAAACATGATATCATAAAACTGCAAAATCTAGGTGCAGCATGCTTTGACATAAATAATAGCAATATTTTCTTATGTCCCAGGCAAAAGAAAAGCAAAAACAAACAAATGGGACTTCATTAAATTTAAAAGCTTTTGCATAGCAAAGAAAACCATCAACAAAATAAAAAGATAACCTACAGAATGGGAGAAAATATTTGAAAGCGTTGCAACAAAGAGGGGATTGAAATCCAAAATATACAAGCAGCATATTCAATTCAATATAAAAAAACAATCGAAAAATGTGCAGAAGACTTGCATAGACATTTTTCCAAAGATATACTGATTACTAACAAGAACATGAAAAGTTTCTCATCACTAATTATTGGGGAAATCCAAATCAAACCACAATGAGGTGTCACCTCACGCTAGTCGGAAAGGTAATCTTCAAAAAGTCTACAAATAATAAATGCTAAAGGGGGTATAGAGGAAAGAAACCTTCCTACACTGTTGGTGGGAATGTAAATTGCTGCAGCCACTATTGAAACATTATGGGATTTCCTTAAAAAAAAAAACCCTAAAAATACAGCTACCATATGATCCAACATTCCAAACTTGGGTATGTTTCCAGAAAAAAATCTAATTTGAAAAAACACCTGCACCCAGTATTCATGGCAGCACTATCTACAAAAGCCAAGACGTGGAAGCAGCCTAAGTGTCCATCGACAGATGAATGAATGAAGAAGTATATACACACTTATATACACAATAGATTAATAACCAGCCATAAAAATATGAATATTGCAATTTGTAGCAACATGAATGGACCTTGAGAATATTATGCTTAGAGAAATAAATTAGACAAATACTATACAATACCCCTTCTATGTAGAACTTGAAAAAAAACCACAAATGAATATCTATCAAAAACTGACTCACAAAGATAGAAAAAAAAATTATGGTCACCAAAGGGGAGATGTATAGATTAAGGGACAAATTAGAAGTATGAGATTAACAGATAAAAGCTACTATACATAAAAAGGATAAACAACATAGACTTACTGTATAGCATAAGAAATTATACCCATGATGTTGTAATAAGCTATGATAGAATTTCCAAAAAAAAAAAAAAAAAGCAAATCACTATGCTGTATGCCTGAAACTATCAGAATATTGTAAATCAACTATACTTCCATAAAAGTAAAAATTCAACTAGATTATATACATTTTTTAATAAAACATAACTGGAGCCTTTGCTTTAGAATAGTATTAACTAAGGAGCTTGGGAGGACAGAGCATGCTTGAGAGACATGCTAAAATGAAAGTATTTTCCAGTTTATATTCAGTAGTCAGATTGCTAAATCACTTAAATATGTCTCAAACCCATTTATTAATTATGGTAAAATAGGACACAAGTATATGAAAGCATGGAACTACCAAAAATGTATTCTGCCATCTAGAGTCATGGAAATAGGATTGAGTAATTGGACATGAGGGCACCAAGGCATAACTGAAATATATTCGAGTATGTTTAAGTAGAGATATGCAGTTTATTATTATAACATAAGCTGAACAAGAAGAAATAAAAATAAGATTTAAATACAAGAAATGGAAATAATGTATATGGGTTTCTTGAATGTAATCAGGGGGAAAAATGCTATTTTGCAGTGATAAGGGATCTATCCTTTTTTAATGTACAATGATTGTGTTACTCCATTAACAAGAGATTTTTTAAATGTAATTTTTAAGGTTTCAAGACACAAATCTTGTTTTTTTTGTTTTTTTTGTTTTTTTTTGCTTTTGTGGGCCGCACTTTTGGCATATGAAACTTCCCAGGCTAGGGGTTTTATTGGAGTTGCATCCACAGCCACGTGGGATCCGAGCTGCAACTGTAACCTACTCCACAGTTCATAGCAATGCCAGATCCCTGACCCACTGAGGAAGGCCAGGGATCCAACCTGCATCCTCATAGATATTACCCAGATTCATTTCCACTATGCCACAATGGGAAGTCCCAAATCTTGTCTCCTTTTGATAATAGATGAGATTTGCACAGAAACATCTAGCAAAGTATAACTAAATATTTCACTAAATATTATAAAGGAGGAGTTCCCATTGTGGCTCAGCATTAACAAACCCAGCTAGTATCCATGAGGAAGTAGGTTCAATCCCTGGTCTTATTCAATGGGTTAAGGATCTGACGTTGCCATGAGCTGTGGTGTGTTCACAGACATAGCTCAGATCCCACGTGGCTGTGGTGTAGACCAACAGCTGCAACTCCGATTCAGCCCCTAGCCTGGGAACTTCCATATGCCACAGGCGCAGCTCTAAAAAGCGAGTAAATAAATAAATCAAGAAGTCGCTAGATAAACCAAAGCATTATATGCCATGGACTATTTTTGTCCTCCCAAAATTCCTATCCTCAATGAAGTGGTATTTGAAGGTGGGGCCTTTGGGAATGATTAGGTCATATGGTGGAGGCCTTATAAAATGGGCCCTAAGGAGCCCCAGGCTCTTTTGACCATGGGAAGACATAGGGAGAAGAAGGCTGTCCTTGAATCAGGGAGAGAGTTCTAACCAGGCACCAAATCTATCAGCCTCTTGACCTTGGACTTCCCAGCCTCCATAACTATGGGAAACAAATTTCTATTGTTTGTAAGCTACCCAGCCTAGTTCGGTTATCCTGTGCTTTACTTACAATTTTATGTTGGGTCTATTGTGGGAAAGGGCAAGGAGGTTGGGTAACATCTCTTTTATAGCTATTTGTCTGAAACATTTCTCTAAGAAACTACACCTCTCTTTTCCTGAACTGGATGTAATTTAGATGAGATCCAGAACTGTAAGCCAGGATCAATATTAAAATTAGATGAAACTTTGGGGATTTGGGGAAAACATGAGGTGGCATGTCACTGCAATGTAGAAAGTTTGTAGAAGTTGGATTATTGGGAACTTTAAATGATAATATTTTCCATTCCTCCCATTGAGAAAGAATTTTTTTTTTCCTTTTTCTCTTGTTATCTTGGCTAAATGTGTGGTTGAATCTGTCCAGCAGGGTACCAGCAACATTCTACCGGTTCTGGACCTGGGATTTAAAAGTCTTGGTAGTTTGTTTTCATGTTGGACCTGTGATTTACCTGTAAAGAGTGTAGTCTTTCCCTGGAAGAGGACAAACAGAGGAGGTTATCAGAAGCTCTTAGGTTTTCCAGTTAAGGCAGCAAACAGATCAGTAGGTTAACTTGGATTTCAGGTTGCAGACATGCTTCCAGCAAACTAACCACGTGGTGACTCAAGACATGACCCCAGAACATCTCCTTATCTACCCAGCCCATAGTGCAGAAGGGTAAGCCAATGTTTGGCTTTTTAAGCCACTAAATTTGATGGTCCACTTTTACATGTTTTTTAAATTGCTTTTTGACAAGTTAGACATTAACTTTGCAAAGATATGAAAAGCTTTAGGTTCTGGACTTTCAATTTTTAGTTACAAAAACTTTGTAAGGCCCTGTCCATTTCTCATACCTCTAAATTATCCACTACGTCTTTCTTAAAGCTTCAAAACTGATTCTCAAATGCCATGAATTTTAGAAGTGTTTATTATTTTAATAAGAGATACAATAATTACTACTATGATAAGGTACCTTGTGTGTTTGCTACCTGATACAGGGGCTTGTTTATTCCAGCATCTTAGGAAGTCAGAAGAAAAAGCAGACACTATTGCTTCAGGAGACACCCCATGGCCAATGTCTTTTATTAAAGTCCTGTTTAATTCTTTCAAATACGTGATTTTTTAGAACTTTTAGTTTGTATAATTTTTATATTTGTATAAACTTGGTTTATACATATACGTGCACACACACACACATAATGTAGACCCACAAGTCTCTTTAGAGCGTATATTTAACGGAATATCTTTTAAAATCTCCCAGTCCAGGGTGAATGTAGGACTAATACTGGGATTGTGACTAGGATTTTAGTCTTTCTCTTGTCAAACTTCCTGACATTGAGGGATATATACCTGCTTAATTGGTGATCTGTCTGCAGACTAGATTTTGTCTTGTAATATTTAGTTTTACGTTCGCTTTTAGGGATTTATTTTTATTGTAACTTTGAGGTATTTTGAGTTGCATAGAGAATTAAAAAGGTAGACTATTAACCCCTAGCCAAGAAGTTTCCCTAACAGGGCTAATACCAATAGGCCTCTGTTGAGGGTTGAAACCAGACTCTGTAATAAAGGAAGCTCATCTGGTGACAAAGTGTGTAGATTTGCTGCAGTATAACCCACAGTTTTAGTATCAGTACACACAGCAGTTCCTCCCATCAGACTTTTTTTCTAAGTTCAAAATAACTGGATAGTAGAGGGAAATTCAGGTTATTTCAATGAAGCCCTACTCAAGTTTGAACTGGCAGAGGCAGAGCTCTGTCTGACAACACTGTTTAGGCTGATTGTGATTTACCTGTTCCCTTTGTGCATGTCGTGTCTGGACAGGGTCCAAGAGGAAAGCATACTCTGAGGATGCACCATGGTAAAAACCGAACTCTTACAGAACATTAAGTCTATGGTTTTATTCTTAAGAGGTGGAATTTCTTTTGAGGATTGCTGACATGGCTGGCGCCTGGGATCCTATTAGCAGACTTTGGAGACTAGTGCAGTCCACAAACAACTTTACAAGTTCTCCAGGGAGACATTATAACTCAACTCTCACTGGTAATACACTCAAGCTGAATTATTCTGAACTCTTTGAGAATCCCTAAGCCGACCATGTCCTTTGTTTTTTACTTCTCCTGAGGTCATGCAAGGTTAAGTACTCATTCACTATCGGAAATGAGAATAACTTGTCCCCTTCTAATGTCCTGATTATCTTCAAGCTAGATGGAGAAAATAATCATTGACTTTTTGGTCTTATTAAATTTTCCTGTGTGTTGTACCCCTCTGTTACAGTGCAATGGGAAAAGTCAATTTAGGATGAATACATACTAGCGAAAGTCATGCTTAAAATGTTTTCTTGGAGTTCCCATCGTGGCTCAGTGGTTAACGAATCCAACCAGGAACCATGAGGTTGTGGGTTCAATCCCTGGCCTCGCTCAGTGAGTTAAGGATCTAGTGTTGCTGTGAGCTATGGTTTTAAGTCGGAGACTCAGCTCGGATCCTGCGTTGCTATAACTCTGGTATAGGCCAGAGGCTACAGCTCCGATTAGACCCCTAGCCTGGGAACCTCCATATGCCATAGGTGTGGCCCTAGAAAAGACGAAAGAAAAAAGTTTTCTTATGTTACTGTTTATGAAATCTATCATTAGCAGCCCAGGCATAATCCCTTTGTTCAGAAATAGGTGACAAGATAGCCAGTGGTAGAAAAAACTGATAAGCTTTGTACCTTTGCTTTACCAGCAGGTGGAAGAAATAGGGATTAAAATCTAAACATTGAAGGGATATTTCAGAATTGATACCTATGTATAAAAAAATTAGGCTTGAAATATTCTATGTTATATGGTTTTTAAAAAGGGCATGGAATGGATTTTTTTTAATTATATATATATGAAGGGGGTAAGTCTGTATAAAGTAATATTCTTTCTGATCATGTATTATAATTCTTTATTATATAAACTGCAGAGTGTATAGGTCAGATGTTGTACATCATACACTTATTTCATAATTATTTTCCTTAAATAATAAGCAGAGTCAGATTTAAATGTTCTTCAGATCTTTGCTTCAGCATGTTTTGGTAGCTAATAAGTCTATGAATGTTATTTGTTCAGTTTGTTTGCTTTTAGGTCAATGTGTCACAAATAATCATCTCCTTTCCATTTATAAATTAAGGGCATAACTGCTCATTATCTGAATAAATAAAGCACCTTTGGTCGAAGGACTACTGTAAAAGCTAATTTCAGTTAATCATCCCAGATCAGAGGGGCCATCAACAGAAATTTAGAAGATGAGTAAACAGTATGAGGCAAAAATATGATAAAATCTTTCATGGGATTTTAAGGAAGTGAAAATTGTCTAAATTATTTTGGTCTACATATATAATTTCAAAAGTGACTATTAATGTAATCATAACCTTAATCAATGATGATCCTATTAATTTGACAAGATACAAATAATTTAATTGAGCTAGCCAAAATGAAAAATTTAATGGGAAAATTTAAGTATAAACCAGTCAATGCATACTAGAAATGAGAGGAATCATTTCAATTATACAAATATAAAAATAGTATGGTCAACATTCCCCACCCTGATAAGAGGTTTATGTGTTTAATGTTTGGCAGGAAATGCAAAATTCAGCTTCAGTCAATCCCTATTTTGTACAGAAGCATTTTAACTAGAACTTGAGCATATTAGAACTGTGACTGCCAGATATGCCCAAGCTTCAGCTGGAATAGGTCTTGGCAAAGTAAGGACTAGTCATGCATTTTTTTATATATGTCACTCAATAAAAAAGACGGATGAATTTTAAAACTATTTATAATATATACCTTGCAAATACTTAGGTAACAATATTAACCAAAATCAAAACAGAGGTAACAATATTAATAACATCTAAAATAGTATTTTGAGGAGTTCCCATTGTGGCTCAAAGGCAACGAACCCAACTAGTATCCATGAGGACATGGGTTTGACCCCTGGCCCTGCTCAGTGGGTTAGGATCTGGCGTTACTGTGAACTGTTGGTGGTCGCAGACATGTCTCGGATCTGGCCTTACTGTGGCTCTGGCATAGGCCGGCAGCTGCAGCTCTGACTCTAGCCCTAGCCTGGGAACTTCCATATGCTTCAGATGAGGCCCTAAAAAGACAAACAAATAACTACATAAATAAATAATAGTTTGACCAAATGTCAAAAGCAAATGATTTAGAGCCAGAATATTTATAGCATTTATTTGGTAAACATTATAGCAGCTAAATAAGCAAATCCTAAGATAAGAAAGAATTAACAGATACATTACCAGTTGGTCTGTATCCCGTATTTTAAGTAATCATTATGTACAGGAACTGAGTGAAATCAATAAATATGACAAGTGCTATCAGTAGAAATCCACAGAGATAATGTGTGCTTTCATTCAGTTAATAAAAACCTCAAAAAATTTTCATGTGAAAGACTATTTAAAACCTTAAAAATCAAGGAAAACCGTACAGGAATTGAATAATCAAGTTATGATGTTATAAAAGCGAAAACAGGTTTATAAAGTTTTAAGCTGAATAGATGTGAATTTAACAAAAACAGGATTAATCAACAATTATATTAAAGAGGAAAGTAATTCTTCAAAACCTCTGCAAGTTCTAAGCTTACTCTCTGCACATTAACAATCATGGATTTAAATGCATTGAATATTTTCAAATCTGAGAGTAATGTAAAGATAGTAGTGCTTTAAGTAGTAGAATTAACTAAAATAGGAAGGAAGGTGGTATCAAACTGACATAGAAGATAAATGCATTACAAAACAATTATACTTTGTATAAAAACTAAACCCAAAACTAGATTCTTAAATTTAGAAAAAAGTCTCTAAATATAGTTTTCCACTGAGAATCATAATTTATATGTTATTCTTACCTAAATTTGGAGATTAAAGGGTGGTCTAAATTTCCCATAGTTCAAGCTTTCTTTAATCTGTTTAATTTTGACAGCACTGTTCATATAAAATGTATTAGACTTCTGATTAACTTATTTCTAGTTAGTTCCAGGTATCTTTGACTACACACAAATTATTTCCTAACCGTAAGTTTCAGTTCATTTTTGTTCCTTTATTCCTCCTGCTATAAAGTGAATGGGATCCCCTGCTTCCCATCACACTTCAAAATCCCTATGTTGAAACCTAATTTCCAATGTAATGGTGTTGGGAGGTGCAGCTTTAGGGAAGTGAGTAGGTCATGATGGTGCAGCCCTCATGAATGCGAACAGCATCCTTAACGCAAAGGACCCTAGAAAGAAGATCCTTTATGAAGACACGGAAAATATAGGTGTTTATGAACTAAAAAGTAGGTCTAGGTGTTTATGAACTTTTTTGCAGGTCCTTTCCAGACACTGAATGTGCCGGTGCCTTGATCTTGGACTTTCTACCCTCTAGAATCACGGCAAACAGTTTTCTGTTGTTGATAAGCCACCCCTAATGGACTGAAACATCCACCCTTCTCCCAGAACTAAAAATGGCAATTTGAAGCATGAGGATAGAACAGGAAAGCTACAATCTTAAACTTATCTTTGTGGCAGGGCTGAATATAAATGGGAGTCTGCCATTCAAAGGCTTTTAAACATGGCATTTCTTCTACTAGAAGTCTGAAAGAGGCAGGCTTTACAAATTCTTTTCATCAAATTTCTTGACATTGTCTTTTTTTTATTATTATTACAAAAAGCCAATTCTTTCCTACTCTTTGGATTCTGAAAACAATAGATACTTTCCATATTTTTCAGGCTTCAAGTATCTTGACATGCTCTATTGTCTGTCCTTTTAGTTTGCAAATAAACCAATTCTTATTGTCTGGCTGCTCTCTTTCTATTTCAGTTAAAAGCAGTCAATCCACATTGCTAATATTCTGTTTTCCAACCCCATTCTCAAATCTGCAAACTCAGTAAAACTTCAGTGAATACCAAAAGGGATACCTTTACCAATAGTTTACTACTGCATAGCATGGATCTATTAATATTTCTATATTCATATCTGACAGGAAACACAGATCTCTGGACCAGAAAACAGACCATTTACAGAGCATCATGTGTTGGCTTCCTATGCACATTTCTCCACAAGGTGATGTGATGCGGGTCAGATGTGTACCTGTATATACAATAGCGTTACACAGCAGAAGAGAACCTCCAAATTATGACCCTCGGTTCTAATACAGAACTGCTCACACAACTGTCCATCTTCCCTTCTGGAAATAGAAACTTTATTTATTCATTTATTTTTTGACTATACCCATGGTATGTTGAATTTCCCAGGCCAGGGATTGAACCTGAAGCACAGCAGCGACCTGAGCTATTGCAGTGACAGTGCCAGACCCTTAACCTGCTGTGCCACAAGGGAACTCCAGAATATAGGGGGGGGGGTTATTTCTTTTTTTAGCCACACCTGCAGTATGTGGAAGTCACCAAATCAGAAATCGAAACCACACCAGAGCAGCGAAAACACTGGATCCTCAACTGCTGGGCCACCAGTGGAAGAAATCCTAGGGAACTCATCAAGTTTTAATCTTTGCTCTGGAAAGTAAGCAAAATTGTCTGAGAGAGAGAGAGAGGAGGAAAAAACGTATCTCTGGGGACATTATTCTGGAAAGTGAGCAAATGTTTCCAGTGGTAGAGATTGAGAGCAAGGCAGAGAAGGTATTAATATTCTGTATTTATTATGGTCTGTCTATTTCCTTTGCTCAGAAGCCCAGACAGTATAGAAACATTGAAAACTACAGGGAGGATTTTCTCCCATAAGGTTTTCCAACTTTCCAGTGCCTCCTACCATCTTCCTCACTGGCCATGACTCTGACCTCTAAACCAAAGCCTTGAACTTCAGTTTTTATTTATGGCAGCAGTTGACTTTGATGTATCACTTTCTGTATTAGTTATTGGAATTGTAGCTGTTTTAGCAAAGAAAGGAAGAAAAACTGCAGCTCTGCTAAACAGAAATGTGGTCATGCCTCAATTCCATGAAGTATTCAGGCACCCAATAAGACATAAGAGGCTGTTATCTTCAACACAAGGATTCCAAGATGTTCATGGATGTCAACACACAGTAGGGTATTGGGGGAAATCAAAGCAATGTTTGGGAGATCATTTGGTCTGGCCATGGAAATAATACAAAAGATAGCATACACATACAATCAACAGAAAAATAAAGCATATTACCCTACCTAACTATAAGACAGCTTGGAGAAGATCAGAGAATAAGAGGTGGGTTTCTTTAATATTCCGTCAGTCCCTGCTGTATTTCTGTCTCTGCTTCCACATTTGCCTTGTTGTAAGTCTATTGTCAACATCGTTTCCTACCAAAATTGCAAGACTAAACTTACGAGTGGTTGATTTTTGAGAGCACCAAAATCTATTTGTCTTTAACTTCCAATCAATCAAGTTAGTTTCACCAAATAATAAAGATTTGACAGATGAGGGTATTGTATTTTTCCACAAAATTAACTTTTTTAATGGATTGTTTTTCTAGTCTCTCAATATAACTACTCTCTCAACAAGCTCTGGTTTTCCCTAGGAAAAAAACATTAGGCTACTTTAAAAATATTTTAATTATTTTCTACAAGATTAGATTTAATTTGTTTAGTGCTTTTACTACTATGTCCTTGTTTTTCCTCTCAATGATATTTCAAGTTAACACTTGACTATAAATATGTGTAAATATACAAAAATTACATTTTTTCGGAGTTCCCTTTGTGGCTCAGTGGTTAATGAAACTGACTAGGATCCGTGAGGTTGCAGGTTCGATCCCTGCCCTCACTCAGTGGGTTAAAGATCCTGCATTGCCATGAGCTGTGGTGTAGGTCACAGATGTGTTTTGGATCCCTCTTTCCTGTGGCTGTGGCTGACAGCTGTAGCTCTGATTTGACCTCTAGCTGGGAACCTCGATATGCCACAAATGCAGCTAAAATATTAAAAGATACATTTTTTAAAATGTAGGTACATTAAAATATATATATATATATTTATATATATATATTTATATATATAACACAGGAAAGCAGCCACAAATACAGCTATCCCTTGGTTCTCAACTGTTGAAGAACATATGAATACAGAATCGGCATATTTTTATCATTTCTAATACTGTAGTTGGAAGCTGTGACATTTTTCTGATGACTAACCCCTGGATTGTTTGTACGAGTAACTTAAGGAATGAATGAAAGGCAGTTTGGTGGCTGCATAGGAAGCTTATCTAAGTTGGTAGCATGGATATCCTGGGTTGGAGTGGGAAGTACAGAAAAAGCAGCTTGTTCAACCCAGAGATGCTGTCCAGTCTAATCTACATGTGCTGTCTGTCGTGCACCAGATTCTCTACTCTGCTTTATGAGAGTCCAAAAGTAATTTAGTTGAAAATAGAAAAAAAATAATTGGTCAAGAGCTACTAAATATTTTTCTGAATCGCAAAACAGCACCTCGCTTCTTTAGTGGAATTATATAAATGCTTACCTGAATTGCTAAAAAAAGTACACATTGTACCTAAATAAGATGTGGTAGTCTGGATAGAATCCTAAAACCAAGGACATTAAATAAAAACTAATAAATTCTGAATAAAATATGTACTTTAGTTAATAATACATGAATATCAGTTCATTAATTATAAAAACTATACCATGCTCATACATCAATAATGGAAGAAACAAGGAAGATATATGGAGACTTTATGGTATATTCTCAATTTCAGTAAATTTATAACTACTAAAAAATAAAGTCTACTTTAAAAAATATGTACACAAACCATTACATAGTGTGGGCAAACACTTGCCCAGGAATCTAATCTAACCCTTGGCCAAATGTAACATAGCAAAAATTTTTAAATGTTATGACCATAACTGGCAATGACAATACTTAGAAGAATCACTATCATCCATGTTACAACTGAAGAACTAGCAGGAGGTGACACCTGAGAGCTCCAGTGAGAGTAAAAATATTGTCAATACTGACTGGCTAGTGATCCTTTCTACAGATTCTTCCACTCAAAGAATCTGACTATCACCCTGATACTTCACAACCTAAGAATTTTCGGCTGTGTGCAATGGAGTCCTGGGTGAAAAGAGACAAAGCAAATTTAAACATGAGGAAGCCTCACAATATAACATGTTTCCCCTCAGCTTCAAGAATAACAGCTAGTTAAAACTACAGAAGCAAAACATCTTAGGCATGTGCATAAAAAAACTAAGAAAGAGATCCCATTAGCACTAACTATTCCACTGCCTGCCTTGATTCCTATGAATTAGCAGTTACAGACATACATACATAGCTAGTAGAGTAAATGTGAGATAGTAGAACTACAGCTATAAATACGGACCTTCTCAACATGAAGGATGTTCCATCCAGGAATGAAAATGGCATACTTCTACCACGGAATGCCTGGTTTCCTCAGTTAACCAGCCCTTTTCATTTAACTAGTCCTTTCCTAGTTCATCCCCAAGTATTACTACTTTTCTTATACTATACAGCGTAGGCAAACAAGTCTATAAAATAATGCCTATCAAAGACAATATCTAAAAATATATATAGCAAGAAAATTGCAGTATGAGTGGTCATTTTAGGAACAATTCAGGTTTGTATTTAACTTTCTGGCATCGAGCTCTGTAGATGCTTCATCAATGTCTTATTAGCTTATCCCAGAGTCACCAGAAGTTTCTGTGACTGGTTCCCATTTATGTCAACAGCATCCAACCCCAAGCACTTAGGTCTCTTTCTGAAGGTGCCTTTGGTC
Source organism: Phacochoerus africanus (assembly GCF_016906955.1). Classification (NCBI taxonomy): domain Eukaryota; kingdom Metazoa; phylum Chordata; class Mammalia; order Artiodactyla; family Suidae; genus Phacochoerus; species Phacochoerus africanus. The sequence goes on from NC_062544.1 coordinate 266,761,682, forward strand.
TAGAGGGATGGACTGGAATTTCAAGGGGAATGTCAACACACTTTGTAGTCACCTTCAAAAATGGGAGAGGATCTGGAGAATATTAAAGTGATACTGAGTCTCAATCACCCATGGAAATATTCTTAGATTATTTCCCCAGCCTTGCCCAGTCTACTAATACACCCAAAAGTTTTTTGTTTTTTTTTTTTTTTAGTATTTTTGGTCTCCAGGGTATTTTGGGCAGCGGGGGGAGTCTTCCCTTAGGATTTCCTTAATTCTTCTTACAATATCCATGTGATCTCAAATGCTATCTCTTTTATCCATTAGAGCTCTTAGCATATAGTTCTTTTTTTAAATCATGGTCTGATTAATTCCAACATCCTTGCCAAGTCTAGTTTTGATGCTTGTTCTATCTTTTCAAATTCTTTTTTTACTTTGTAGTGTACCTTGTGCTTTTTTTTGTTTATAGCTGAGCATGATGTACTCAGTAAATTGCTGTAAATAGGCTGTTAGTTTAATATTGCAGTAAATGTGGAAAAAGAGAAGAAAACATTCAATAGTTCTACAATTAGTTTCAGTCATTTAGTGAGACAATGTCTCTGAACAGTTAACTTCACAGATGTTTCTTTTTTTTCCTGTCTCCTTCTTTTTTCTCCCCTCCATTAGACAGGATTACTAGAAAAAGCTGAGATTGACTATTTCCCTTCCCCTTAGGTTAATCTCTAAAAAAACCCTTGCATGTTAAGCTCTGATTAACTAGTTTATCCCAAGGGCAAGCCCAATTAAGAGAGTTCCTGAATATTTCAAAATAATTATTTTTCCTTTCTTCCTGCTACATGCAAGAGGGGATTTCCCCCCAACATTTTTATGAGCTGGTCAGCTCCTGGGGGTAAATTTCACAAAATTGCTGGGGTCCTCTATGATTGGCTCCCCCTGGAGTTTTGTAACTCTGAGTTGTCCAAGGATGGATTCTTAAAGATTGAGAAGAAATCCTAATATTTTAAGAATGATAGAAGTAGTAGTCAGGGTATTTGATGAAAAAGCAGGAGACACTTCCATATCTCATAAATCAAGTAAATATAGTACTTAATGAAGGAGGCACCACTCAACCTTTTCAATTATTGTTGAAGGTACCAAATTTACTTACTGTAGGAATTTTAAAAAGGCAAGATTGGATAGAATTCCTGCTATGGAGCAAAAGATTTGGCTGAGTCTCTGCAGCATTAGAACACAGCCTCCATCTCTGGCTGGGCACAGTGGGTCTAGAGTTGCCACAGCTATGTGGTAGGTTGCAACTGTGGCTTGGATCTGATCCCTGGCCAAGGAACACTATATGCCACAAGGAAGCCAAAAAAGAAAAAAATAAGAGTAAAAAGGGTAAGACTGACAAGAGTGATTTCTGTGGCTGACATTGATGAATGCTTCATTGCAGAGGTCAGGAGAGGATGACAGGAGACTCAATAGAGATAGAGACTATACATGTACATATGTATGATAGACAGGAACTTACATATTACCATTTTCCTTTAATAAATAAGGACAAATTCAGCATTTACATTATCCAAAAATTTAGTATAGCATCAGGTTCGATAGTGATAAAATTGATCTGATCCAAGACTTTAAATACATTTGGAAGGATAGGACATAAATACCAAGACAAGGATTAGGAATGATGATATGAGATCTAGTGTAGAGACCAAGATATTTGAAACATAAGGAAGAACAATGGGTCCATTGTAATGGAAAATAAAAGAATAAATGTGTCCACAGATTCTAGTAAATTGGTAAGATCAGGAATTCACTTCCAGTTGTTTCTATAATTCTCAGTGAGATAATGTGAGCTTTGAGTGAGTGGGGAAAAGAAAACTTCTGAGAAGTTCTCATGCTGAAAGGCTAAGTGAATTGTTCAGAAAATGTAATAACATTGACAAACAATTCTGAGGGTACATCTGATATTTAGGTTCATAAATTCAAAATGAAACAAATCTTTGACTGTGGGTCACTCTAGGTACGGCATGTGTGTGTGTGCCATTCAAATGCAATGATGTAGTAACCAGATTACAGAGAAATGTATTTATCCAAGGTATAGGGTTTGCTCAGGTGAAAGGTAGACCATTGAGGTTATCTGAGAGATAGTAATTATATTAATCTACCATAAAATCTAAGCTAGGTAATAAGGGGAGGATAAAACTGAAAAAAGTGATAAGAATTAACAGAATGAAGTTCAAGAGGAGTCAAATTTTTTCTTTTTTTAGATGAAGCTGTCCAGTTTTCCCAGCGCCACTTGGCTGAAGAGAGTGTCTTTTCCCCATTTTATATTCTTACTTCCTTTGTTAAAGATTAATAGGTACCTGGGTTTATTTCTGGGTTCTCTATTCTGTTCCATTGGTCTGTACATCTGTTTTTGTACTAGTACCAGACTATCTTGATTACTATAGCTTTATAATATTGTCTGAAGTCTGGGACAGTTACCCCTCCTGTTTGGTTTTGTTCTTCAGGATTTATTTGGAAATTCAAGGCTTCTGGTTCCATATAAATTTTTGGATTAGTTTTAGTTCCTTGAAAAAAATGTTATGGGTAATTTGATAGGGATTGCATTGAATCTACAGATGGCTTTGGGTAGTATGGCCACTTTAACAATATTAATTCTTCCAAGCCAGGAGTGTGAACTACCTTTCTGTTTCTTTTAATCTTCTTTAATTTCCTTGATTAATGCTTTATAGTTCTCAGTATATAAGTCTTTCAGCTCCTTGGTAAGGTGAAAGTAGAACGCACCCTTACACCATGCACAAAAAATAAACTCAAAATGGCTTAAAGACTTAAACATAAGAAAGACATCAAACTCCTAGAAGAGAGCGTATGCAAAACATTCTCTGACATCAACCTTAAAACTTTTTTTAGGTCAGTCTCCTGAGGCAATAGAAATAAAAAACAAAAATAAACAATGGGGCCTAATCAAAATTGCAGGCTTTTGCATAGCAAAGGAAACCATTAAAAAAAAAAAAGCAAATACAAAAAGACAACCTATGGAATGGGAGAAAATAATTTCAAGAGATGCAACTGACGAAGGCTTAATCTCTAAAATATATAAACAACTCATACAACTCAACAGCAAAAAAAACAACCCAATTGAAAAATGGGTAGAAGACCTGAACAGACATTTCTCCAAAGAAGACACACAGACGGCCAAGAGGCACATGAAAACAATGTTCAACATCACTGATTATTAGAGAAACGTAAATTAAAACAACAGTGAGGTATCACCTCACACCAGTGAGAATAGCCATCATTAACACATCAACAAATAAATGCTGGAGATGGTGTGGAGAAAAGGGACCCTCCTTCACTGTTGGTGGGAATGTAAATTGGTTACAACCACTGTGGAAAACAGGATGGAGGTACCTCAGAAAACTAAATATACAACTACCATATGACCCAGCAATCCCACTCTTGGGCATATATCTGGAGAAAAATTTCATTCAAAAAGATACACCCACCCCTATATTCACTGCAGTACTATTCACAGGGGCCAAGAAGACATGGAAACAACCTAAATGTTGGATTAAGATGAAGTGGTACATATACACAATGGAATATTTCTCAGTCATAAAAAAGAACAAAATAATGCCATTTGCAGCAACATGGATAGAACTAGACACTCTCTAAGTGAAGTATGTCAGAAAGAGAAAAACAAATGCCCTATAATATCACTTAATCTAGAATCTAATATATGGTGCACATGTTTCTTATCTACAGAAAAGAAAAACTCACGAACATGGAAAACAGATTGTGGTTGCTAAGCAGAGGCGGGGGGGCTTAGAGTTTGGGGTTAGTAGATGTTGGGGTTATTATATGCAAACTATTGCATTTGGAGTGGATGAGCAATGAGATCCTGCACAGGGAACTATATCTAATCACTTTTGATGGAACATGTTGGAAGATAATGTGAGAAAAATAGTGAATATATGTATGATTTTGACGGAACATTGTAAATCAACTATAACAAAAAATTTTTAAAAAGTTCTTTAAGTGAATGATTAAAACAAAATAATCTGAAAATATGAAAACTAATTCATAGCAGAAGACCATTACACTGCCAATTACATCAATCCTCCAGAAATGATCAACACTCAAGCATGAAAAGACTAGTGGATATAGAAGAAGAAAGCTTTATTTTTGATGAAAAGATCAAGGAATAGAAAAGCCAGAGAAATAAATATATGCCAGATATATGAGAGAGAACTGATGTATTGAATTTCCTATCTTCTTTGTGGCTATATGTATTTATAGGAAAAATAAATAAAAGTATTCATGTTAATACAAACAAGAGATACTCTCTTTGTTTAATATTTGATGATAAATTGGAAACATGAGCACAAATTCTCTCACTCTTATTAAAAGCAGAATTTTTTTCTCCAGTGTTTAATCTGTGATGGTTATGTGATTATTTTTGGCCAACAGGACACTAGCAAAGATGATAAAAGAGACTTGGAACATATCTGAGCTTTGAAGTTTATCTTACAGTGGTTTTTAACCTTTCAAATGCCATGTAAATAAGCCTGGGCTATCCTCCTGGATAACAAGAGACACCTTACCATTTGACCAAGATCCTGTCAAGTTCCAGTCGAGTGATCGGGTCCATCACAAATCATCCAGCTATTAGCTGACCTGCTAGCTGCATAAGCTACAACAGCAAGCCTGCCTCAGTCAAGACAAATCTTCCCAGCCAACCCACAGAATTAGGAGCTAAAATACATGATTACTGTTTTAAGCCACTGGCCTTTTGGATGTAGTTTTTTTATGCAGCAATAAATAATTAATAAAACATTGCAGATCAAGCGTTATTGATCTGAGGAATGAGAGACAGTGATGTTTGGAAAGTGCACTAAAGAAACTATTAAACAAGATTGTGAAAATGGTGAATCATCTGTTCATGGCAGATGGGAAAAAAAAAACAACAATGAGGCAAGTATTTAGCACCTGGAAAAAGGATGACCTGTATTTCGTAGAAGAGTTGTCAAAACTATTGCCCACTCTAATGCAGGATGTTGAAGTATGTGTGTAAATGTACACATTTAGCACATCTTTGTGTGTGTTGTCAAAAGAAAGAAGGATGCAAGTAACTTATATCTTTAGCACAATAGAAACACACCCAAGGCTGCCTTGTAAATATGATTTTATATCACAAGATTTTATAGTTCAATACTAAGGGCAGAATCGTACAAGACATTACAGGTCTCTGGGATAAGATTGTGCATATTTTCCATGTGAGAAATGAGAATGACAACCAGAGGATAAATGTGATTGATTACCTAACACCCACAAATCCTTTCCTTTCTATGAATAGAATAAATAGGTGGGGAATATTGGTCCATCTCTTGTACTTGGAATAAACACAGGACTTTTTTTGGCCAATGTACTAGTCAATGTGATACAAACAAAGGCTTAACTAGGACTTATACATTGGGGAGGTCTCCTTAGAGCTTTTGTAAACAGGCAATAATGATCTCAGGAAATCCAAGCTAGTTTACTGGATTATAAGAGAAATTTAGATGCCTCTATCACCCCACTCAACTGCCTACAAAAGCCTTGTGAATAAGGACACCCCTTCATCCTCTAGATGAAAACCACCCCATGAGCTGACAGCTATAGGGCTAGAACAGCAGCTTTTAGCCAAGCTTTCAATCAGCCAGCAAACTCACAACTAGGAGCAGATTAAGTAGCCAATGTTTAAAGTACTAAATACTAAAATACCTTTCATTTCTAGAAAGCTCTCTGCTGCCAGTGAGCTTTAAAACCACTGCTGTATTTAATCCAACCATAATCATATAAGAACACTCTGACATCAAGGCTTCAATTTGCAACAATCATACACATAAAAAAAAATAAACAAGACGTAATTATATAGATGTGCAGGTAAGCCTATGAAAAACTAAATAAATCCACTCCAGCCTTTCTTTGTATTATAAAAGTTTTATGGTTTTCGGAAATTGTTGTAAGTATAACTATCTATGATTTGATTGTACACATAATTACAGTTTTACCTGTAGGTATTGTTTTTTTACTACATTCTTGGTCTATCTTAGTAAAGATAAGAATTATCCAATAAAATAAATACATTTAAGGATTCGTAGCATTATTACATGTCATAATCAAGAAGGGCTTAAAACCATTTGAAATGATTATACTTATGACGATAATTTTACCAATATATATAAGGAAAACATCCATACATGTTTTGTTAGGTAGATATTTTACAAGGCATGGCACAGAAAATATTACAGATTAAGTGTTGCTTCATCATCTAAGTTTTAAAAAAAGATTTAACAAATTCACAAGAACTTACTGATTTAAACTGCTAATAATTACACTTTGAATAATCAGGGATAGTTTATTTTTTCTTGCTTTTCAGCACTATTCAAAGGATATACCAATTTTCTGTCACTCTCTGGAAGAACTAACATTTTGATTTTATATTGAAAATCAAAGAATAGTAAAAAAATAAAAATAAATTTTGACTTGTTTTACTCTCTAGAAGAATTCAAATGTTAGCAACACTGAATCTTAAAATTTCCCTGTAGAAGGCTAAAGCCTTCAATTTGTCTAGAATCTGTAAAGAGATGTAGGAAAAAAAAAAAAAGACTACTAAATATTCCTTTGCTAAACCATGAGTGCAATCAATATGCATTGATCTCTCCTGATTTTAACTGCCTTTAAAATAAGATCTATAAGACAAGCTAAGAGACTCTTCTACTATCCTTTCAATTTCATTAAAACTATTCAACCAATTTTATTTACTGATATCTTTAATAAATTATACCCCATAATTTATGGACCTGACTCAAAATCAGTACTGGGAGAAAAAAAAAATCTTTCCTATTTTATCTCCACCTTCTATATATATCCATCCTTCACACTTCTGAATAATGAAGACAAATTTGATTTTCTTAATTGTTCAAGCACAAAGAGTGAGGAAACTAACAGTGGAAGACAGGGATGGAATTTAGTATTATCAAGGAGTGTTTTTTATTGAAAGGAGCAAGGTTAAGACATTAACATTAGTCAATTGAAATAAAAGAGGAATTAGTAAATAGAGTCAGGTTTAACTCAGAGCTTGCAAAAGCAAGGAGATTAACAAGAAACCTAGCCTAAGTTAGCAATGATTTATATTTTTTTAATCAGAGGAATCAATGACAGTCAAAAGCACTTTATTATTCATGCTTGTTGGATATAGCTGCCTTAGTCAAAGTTGTAACTGTGCATGTTCCCATTCCAATTTCCCTGGTAATAGGAACTTCAAATTATAGTGTTAGTTTTGAACACATATGAAATTGAACATTAATTAGGATGAGAAACTCTAACGGATCAATTGTCACCACCTTGGAAGTAGGTATGTGGAGGATTTTTGCAGCCATCTGCCACACAGAACAAGGATGAAGCCTGGAAGGGATGGATTTGATTTAGATACAAAGCAGGTGACTTAAGTCTGAATATGCAAGAAAAATGTTTTCTGAGTACAGTTTTCTTATCTACAGCAAACTTCAATCAGAATATTAGATAATGATCATACAGTCTCTATCACTCAAAAACTACTTACAAATTTCTTGTAAGAAATTGGACTCTAAACACTAGGACTGATAAAAGAAGACATGATCACACTTCAGGTGATTTCTCCAAGGATCCATGGAAATCAAGGAGTCAATTGCTGGGTTGCCATCTACCTTTTTGATTATCCCAAAATTTTGAGCTGATTTGAATCAAATTTCAGAAGCTAGGAGACCAGTTTCTAAACTTCAAATGCCATCAAAAGTTGATGTGAGCTTTTATTGGCATACATTTAATGCCAAAGATTCACATAAATCTTAGATCATTTGCTCCTATATACAAAACCATAACGGAGATGCTAATATGAACAGATCTTCCTTTTATATGGGAACCACATTCTCAGCTCCTGCTTGAGACAAATATCCTACCCCCTGGGACTTCTCTAAATATACCACCTACCTGAAGTAGCTTTCTTAGATAAGACAATCAACAGTTTAAATGAACAGTCCAAGGAAACACCAGGAGCTATGTATTTGTTCATCTTCTATTACTGTTCTAAACGAGAAACGAGTGTAACTCTTCTACTCATTGGATATTGTAATTTCATCCTCACTGTGACCATTTTGATTCCTTGATTTCAGAATTCTCTACAGTCTCTTTGAAAACTGTGACTCCACTACATTCTGGAATGCAAAATACTAAGGCCAGAAGCCATTTTTAAAAGGCATTATAAAAGGCGCAGATAAGTGATACTACAGAAAATAGTCATAATAGAACACACACTGAAATGTCTTAACCAAAAAAAGACAAGCCTTGACCTCAAGAAGATAAAAATAATTTTAGAGAATTATAAATTTTAACATGAAACACTATGAAATATATAATGAAAGTATCAAGCATTAGTGGAAAAAAACATACTACAAGGAGACCAAACTGTAGGTGGCTTAAGGAATCTTTTACAAAATGTTCAGTAATAATGACAATTTCATGATAAGCAATAGGCTGGTTCAACATAGTGGCCAATACTGCAGTCTATCCACTGATAAGCAAAATTCCATATGCCATTTATAACACATATAAAACATTGATAAAATATAACACTTAAAAATGTAAACCTCGGGAGTTCCCCTCGTGGCGGAGTGGTTAACGAATCCGACTAGGAACCATGAGGTTGCGGGTTCGGTCCCTGGCCTTGCTCAGTGGGTTAACGATCCGGCATTGCCGTGAGCTGTGGTGTAGGTTGCAGACGCGGCTCGGATCCCGCGTTGCTGTGGCTCTGGCGTAGGCCGGTGGCTACAGCTCCAATTCGACCCCTAGCCTAGGAACCTCCATATGCCGCGGGAGCGGCCCAAGAAATAGCAACAATAACAACAACAATAACAACAACAACAAAAAAAAACAGAAAAAAAAATGTAAACCTCTTATTCTATTCATGGGTATTAAATTAGTCAACATGTTAGGTAACTTAAAAACTTTAGGGGCCTCCATTAAACCCAAGAATTCAAACTATCAACCTTTCTAGGAGGTAAAATGTAATGAAGTAGGGCACAATAAAAGTCCTTAGAATAAAAGAGGAAAAACCAGAATATTTAAAATATGATTACCATCATAGTAAATAAAATATATTAAGAACAAAAAATTTTCTGACACGTAAGGATATACAATCATCTTAGAAAAATTAGTGGCATATGCTCGATTGTTATGTAATATTTGAAAAGACTACCATGCATGAAATAAGTAAACTCTATAATATGTAAATCTTTAAAAATAAAGAGTCTTACAGCCAATAAAACAAAAGTTCATTGTGGTACATATATTGACACTCAGAAACAGTATATATTGTTTCTAAGTGGAAAGGCCAATAAAGTGTCTTTATCTATAAATTGATCTGTAATTCCAATTTAATTCCAAAAAAATCTGACTTCACAATTTAATTATAAAATAAATTTTGAAGACTAAGTCTCCAGTCATACCCACAATAAATTGTTAAAGGAGAATACAGTACTATTGTCCTATGGGTTATCAAGTTATTTTTCAGTTCTAAAGCAATTGCAACATTGTGGAATTGACACACAAAAAGAAATGTACAGCTGGATAGTTCAGTGAAGAGGATCTAGAAACAAAATGGTGGTGATACAACAATTTGGCATAACAAAAGTGGCATTAGACATTGTATTACAGATGTAATACAGAGAAACTGGCAGTGAGTTTAATGATACCCAGTATAGAAAATAATTATAATCCATACTTGTTTCACACAAAAATATACATAATAAAGGCTACCAAAAATCAAATAAAAATGCACACAAACTGTAAAAAGAGGATTTGCTTCCTATGAGAGTTTAGGAAAATGAGAATTCTCACCTTTGGCAGCAGTAAATCTCCAGACATACCTTAAGAGACGTATTCCTTTAAGCAATTGGAAAGCTGTAGTTACGCAAGAAGTTTTAAGAAATAAAATTTAACCCACAGAATAAGTAGTCCTCCCTAGGTGAGCAAAGTATGTAAAGGCCATCCAAGTTTATATACCCAGTATCAGTTGCTAAGGTTCAAGGTTGAAGAGATAAGAGGAGCAAGTGTGCCAAATGTGAAGGTTTTGGGTATAAATAGAAGTCAGGTGAATATTCGGCAAACAGTGACCTGCTGGATCACATTTGCCATCAGACAAGTCTAAAATGAAGGAGAAACACACACACGGAGACAGATGTTCCTCCCCTTGTAATAATTCCCTCACATGGGAATTTTGTTAAGAACTGAGAGGTAGAGCTGGAGATTATAAAGACATCTCACAGTTTCACAGTCTCAGCATCTTCTGAGTTTACAGTTCTGAACTTTTGCAGAAGGTGAAGTTTTGGTTCTTGATTTAAATTTGACCTCTCCTTCCAAAAAAGCCCTTGTACCAAACTCCAGGAGACTGCTCCTCATTGTAATTTCAAGGCCATGGATGGCTAGACCCAGACACTGCTGACCTGTTCAGCCTGTGAGATCAGGAGACCTGATGATTGCAAAACAGTAAGTCTTGGAGGGTGTCAGCTTGTTAGACTTGAAGTCTCCAAGATCATGAGACAATAGGCTAGGAACATACAAGCTCATTTCTCAACCATTAGAGGAAAATACAACATCTGCCAAACCTTGTACTTTAGAGATTCATGCACAAATGTAATTACGATTGTCTGTCAGTTTTTACGGTGGTTCAACAATTTACAGTAATAGCCCCAGAAAGAAAATGCAGCAACAGATCTCTAAATCTAATTGTATCTATTTGAGTGTAAATGTAAATTGTATATATTTGAGTGTAAATATAAAAAATGTCCTTTTCCCCACTTTGATTATTTTGATCTTGTTACTACACATATAAATTCTGTATCTTCCCACTGCCCTGAAAATGTCTCCTATGTATGATCCTAAGAGAAATGTCTGAGAACAAACTCTAGATGGAGACGTTACACACTCTCCCCAGAGTACTCTAATTTTTGTGTACCAACTCATGTGTACTAGGTACTGGGTAACACAATATGATGAGACATAGATTTTCTAGAGGAGGGAATGGGAAGCACACAGTTCTACATTTCATCCAGGTGAGAAAGATTCTGTGTCTGCTTGAAGAACAGTCTATTTTACCAGAGAAAACTCAGCAGGGTCTGCCTGTGTGTTCATCAGGAGTTATATGGGGACTTATTTTTCCTCTGTAACATTTAGGGTGTATATGGTAGGATAAGTTGCTAATAAAGTGCCCCCAACACACAGTGGCTTAGAATCTAGACATTATTTTCAGTATTCATTATCTTAGAAGTACATACTGTGCTACAGTTAGACACTACTATCCTCAGCTCTTATTTTCCATAGCAAAAGGAGGTGAAAAAGTCAAGATGAGCTTCTTTGCAGACTGACAGAATTCGCTCCCATCACCCACCCCCCTCCAATAATGATGGACAGAGTTTATGTGTATGGCCACCCAAAGGTATTTAAAGAGACTGAAATGTAATTTCTAGTGGTGTGGCCTCATCCTCAATCAAGAAATTTGGGTTGGAGCTGTTCTCTTACTAAAATTAAAAAAGAGAAAATACGGAAGGATAGCATTCTCTGATACAATGTTTTATTTATACATACTTATTTCTACTTTATTTTTCCTCAGTTTTGTAATGTTGGGTACTCCTTAATTTTTCTTCTTTCATTGTTCTCTCCTCAGGAAACTTTATAAAGTACTCAATCATTATCAAAAGAATTGCCAACCTTTTCCAGCAATTAGCTAGATACACTTAAACTATTTCTTCAATAGCCTCCTACAAAAATTCAGGTAAAAAATATCTTCCCTGGGAGTTCCCATCGTGGCTCAGTGGTTAAAGGATCCGACTAGGAACCATGAGGTTGCGGGTTCCATCCCTGGCCTCCCTCAGTGGGTTAAGGATCTGGTGTTGCCGTGAGCTGTGGTGTAGTTCACAGATGTGGCTCGGATACCGCGTTGCTGTGGCTCTGGCATAGGTTGGCGGCTACAGCTCCGATTAGACCCCTAGCCTGGGAACCCCTGTATGCCATGGGAGTGGCCCTAGAAAAGGCAAAAAGACAAAAAAAAATTCCCTGAATTCACAAAAAGGCAGTCTCTCTGATATGTTGTCCATATGACCATATTCCAAACTCTGATCATTAAGCATCTATGATATAAGCATAACTGAAAGCAAGAACTGATGTAAACCTTTCTCCCAGAAGCTTTTAGTCCAAAACTGGACTTTGTATCATATTAGTAATATTTGGGTTTAAGTCTAATAAGCTTTTCTGACTTAAGATATGAAATATTAGGTAATTTTAAAGATAAATTATCATATAAATTAATCTGATAGTGACATGAATTATTAAATATAACCAGTTGGGAATCACAGCCTTTTAAATGTGGCATATGTGTATTTCTGTCTATGGTTGTATTTAAATACCCAAAATGAATTTGTGAACTGCTTTTGAGGAGATCTACAAGATTTACAATATATTTAAGACAATATGTTATTGATAACATTAGATTACGTTTTGATTATCATTTTCTAAAACATATTTCGTGTAAGCTAGGATGAATTTAGACCATTACGTTTATTTACACACAGAAAAGGAATTGTGAAGAGGTATTATCTCATAAGGGTATGATGATATAATACTGATGTGAAAAACATGCAACATAACAAAACTTTGTGCAATTTAATAACCCATTCTTTACATATTTTATCTAATTTAAACATCAATTTTCACACAGATAAAATCTTGATTGATTATACTTCTCAATATAATTCAGTTATATTATTATCCAGCTACAAAAAAAACACAAGATTCTGTCATTTGCAACATGGATGAACCTGAAAGGCAGTATGCTAAGTGAAATAAGACAGACACAGCAAGAAAAATGCTGCATGATCTCACTTACATGTGGATTCTAAAAAAGTCAAACACATTGAAGAGAGAATTACCTAAAGGGTGAGAGTTGAGAGAGAGCTAGATCTGTGATTCAAAGTATGCAAAATTGGAGTTCCTGTCGTGGCACAGTGTTAACGAATCCAACTAGGAACCATGAGGTTGTGGGTTCGGTCTCTGCTCTTGCTCAGTGGGTTAAGGATCCAGCGTTGTTGTGAGCTGTGCTGTAGGTTGCAGACGCAGCTGGGATCCCGCATTGCTGAGGCACAGGCTTGGGCCGGTGGCTACAGCTCTGATTCGACCTCTATCCTGGGAACCTCCATATGCTGCAGGAAGCGGCCCTAGAAAAGGCAAAAAGAAAAAAAAATTATACAAAGTTGCAGTTACATAGGAAATAAATTTAGAGATCTAATCATAGCATGGTGCCTGTAGTGTCTGATGCTGTAGAATGAGAAGTCTGCTAAGAGATTAGATTTCAGGTGCTTTAACCACACACACACACACACACACACACACACACACACACACACACACAGGGCAACCATATTAGCAGATGATATGTTAATTAGATTGACTGCAATAACCACCACACTGTATGTATCAAAATATTATCTGCCCACCTTAACCTTAAATATGCTCACATTTGATAACAAATTATTGATTTTTCTAAAAAAGGGCTTGTTCAATTAAAAATGTGCAAGTTTTTGATTCCTTTATATTTTTGTAAATTATATGTATAACAAAATTATTGGTTTGGACATATCAATTTCATTTCTTATTAATTTACTACAGATTCCTTCCCTTTCATTTCTTTTCCAATGGGTGTCTTCTGATACAGTAATAAATCATATCAAAAAAAAAAATTCCATCACCCATGATGCCTATAACCCCTTCATCCTCTCTTTAATTTTTACTCTCTATTGCCCTTGTCACTATATTAACTTGTTCATTTGTAACTCAATAATACAAAATTAAGTCAGTTTGATGTATTTTGTCTATCAAAGTGGTGGATATGTAATGGGTACTCAAATATTTATTGAGAGAATGAATAAATGAACTTGAAGGAAATGCCTAAAGTAATCTCAGAACTCTCATTACAAAAGATGCCTAGATAAACACAGTTCTTTATGACTTATAAAATACTGGTGATTGAAGTACTTTAACAACAGCGACAAACCCTGCATAGTAACTAGTTAACTTTGTTCTTTGAAAAGAAGCAAGTGATCAGCAATAAAAACTTGCAAAAGTAAACCAACATCTTAACTTTATGATGTCAGTCAGAAAAAAGTCCATCATAATTCTAATAGGTCTGTGCAACCTTTGATAATTTGGCATGTGCTGAATCTCTAAAGAGGTGAGGGCAACAACCATCTCACAAAAATTATTTTCTATCTCAGAATGGAAATTGTCAGATTCCTCCTCAAAGATAATGAAAGTTCATAAAACCAAGATCAAGTTGGAAATATCAAAGGTGAATAAAAACTGAGGTTATTCAACATAATGTAAATTTGACATATCACTCTATCACATACATAGAAACATATTCTTTGGCATCGCTCATTGTCATCAATATTACTGAACTGTTTTGGGAATTTATGTGGCTAACTCCTGATTTGAAGAAATCTGCTCTCCACCCCTTCGTCCTACAGAGAGGAACCCAAAGAAGTGAAGGTCAGTAAGATTTATTTAGTTAAGGCTTGGAAAAGACAAGGCATAACATTAAATAGAAGCATAGCCAAGTTATCACTGACAAGTCTATCCTCTAAATTTTTCCTTCCTTTAAAAATGATACCCACAGGCAGTTACGTGCTCTCTATAGTAAGGTTTAAGAAAACTGCTGTATAAAAGATCAACCAAACTCTGAAATACTACTCTGTGGCTGAGGGGGTTAAGGGTGTTTGGTTTTTTGCCCCCCCCACCCCCCCACCATTGCTGTCAATGGCTTGGTTTTTTTGCCCCCCCACCCCCCCCACCCCCCCACACCATTGCTGTCAATGGCTTTGCAAGTTTTCTCTTTCCCCAATGACTCCCAATCCTCTATCATGTGCTACAGGGAGAAATTCATTCTGACCCTGTTGAAATAAAAAGGTAGCAATTCCAAAGGAAAATCCCGACAAAAAAAAAACACCAGTAAATTCAAGTTATCAACCCAAGAACATGAAATTAAACACAAGCTAAACCCCTCTTTTAAAACTGATTCTGAGATAAAGACAAATTAGATACTTAAAAAGCAAAAATAAAACCATGTAAGAAAAAAAAATAAGTATATTTGGAAATAACATACAGGTTACTTGTGGAAAAAAAATGAATGGTCATTCATAAGTATAATATTGGATATAGCTGAAACGTTTATTCATGTACCAGGAGTTACATCTCAAAGGCTTATTAAAAATTAAATACAGATATATAGACAAAAATTTTATTCTGATTCTGTGTAAGATGAAGTAGTATTCAGCAGAACACCATCCTTGCTGAGATTAGATAGAAAACAATATGATTTTTAAAAATACTTAATATAAGGGACTTTAAGAAGCAATTGAGGCAAAAGAGGCTAAAAATACACAGGAGGAAAGTTACTACAGAGGCAGTAAAAATCGAATCCTCTATGAAGCATGTAACATTAACCCAAATTTATGTTTTTCAAGCCAACAATGGTATACTTAAATAACAATTTGAGTAAAGCTAAATTCAAGACAATTTATAACCCAAAAGTAAGAGAAATGTTTAAAAAGCCATTAAGTGATACAAATATTGGAATAAGTGCACACACATACAACTTCAAAAAATGGCAATTGATATATAAAGGAGTGGTTCTCAATAGGGGGCTGATTTTTTTTTTTTCTATGGGGGTATATTTGGCAATTTCTGGAGATTTTTTGATTGTCATAATTTGGGAGGAAGTTCTATGTCATCCACTGAGGGGAGGTTATGCATTTTGCTAAATATCCTTTTGTACACAAGGAAATTCTCACAAAGAATCATCCACCCCCAAATATCATTAGTTCTGAAGTTGAGAAACACTAAAATAAAGAAAATAGGAAGGAGAAAAAATTGAGATATTCAGGATAAGAAAAGTACAAACAGAAATTTTAAAATTGAAAATAAATTAGCTGAAATTAAGAATTTGGTAGCTGAGCTGTGTTTCAAACTCAGAAAAGAAATAGTGAACTGGAAAAGAGGTCAATAAAATGTAAATGAGGCAAAGAGATTTAAATTTTGACATAAATTCAGGAACATAATTTTAATTAAAAATATGTACAAATTTGGGGGATAAATTTTAATATCAAATCATCTAACCCATAAGCTTTGTATGCCATTCCATTAAGTCTTTAATTTTTTGCAGCAATATATTCTGTTTTTCACTGAAGAGATGTTCCCCGTTATTAAGCCTATTCCTAAAGTTATTTACTAGGCTACTAGAATATGATTATTATAAGTTATGTTTACCAATTGTTTCCTGCTAATATATATATGTATATATATATGCAATTGATGTTGTTTATATTTTACATACATTTAAGTTTAGTAAGTGAATGTAATATATTTTTATTCATTTTAGAGTTTTAATCATAGGCTATGTTACCTATTACATAGATGGAATTTTATTTCTCTCACTCTAATCTTTATGGATTTTCAATTATATCTTGCTTGTGTGTGCTAGAAAGTACTTCTTTGGAAACAATTCATGCAAAGGAATAACAGTCTTACACAAGTAAAATATATCAATGAAGCCACATGGGACTGGAAGCCTCTGCACAGGAAGGTTTTTAATGAAGGATAGTATTTCTACCATCACTTTGGTTTTGCTGTGTTTGAAGAAATTTCTTTCCTCTAAACTGTCAAAATGAGCCTAAATTTTTTGTAATGTTTTTAAATAACCATTTTGATGTTTACATACCCTCTTGATTTTTTCATTTCTGAATTTGATAGCTTCTATTTCATGTTTCTGGATTAGAATTATAGGCACATAGGAAAATAAACATTTCCCTTCACAAAGTTCTGAATATAAGGAACATAAGTCCTTGAATATATTAAAAATAATTGCCTTGAAATCTATATCCTAAATACAACCTCTTGTTCATCCTGTTTTCTTTTTTTAAAGATTTATTTTTTACATTACAGGTGGTTTACAGTGTTCTGTCAATTGTCTACTGTACAGCAAAGTGACCCAGTCACACATATTATTGAATATTTTTATTCTTGTCAATGGGTCCTATTTTCATATATATCATGTGCCTAGTAAATTTTGGATTGTGTACTTGATGTTATGGGTACTAGACATATACGTAATACACTGAAGATTGTCTAATTTTGTTACCTTCCTTTAAATGTTGAATTTTATTCTAGTAGGCAGTTAACTGAGTTAACTCAAATGCTAAACTCAGATTCCTGAAGGTGACAAAAGCAGAAACATCTCAGTTCTTTAATCTTCCCAGTTGGGAAGATTCATTAGTTAACACCTTGAAGTCTCCTTTAAAAATGCATATTGCACAGTTCAATCAGTAATTTGGAGAGAGTTTACAAACAGATTTTGGAGCTCTCCGTATGGATCTCTTCATGGGATCTCATTTTTAATTTTCTCATTCCTATTGCATCAAAATTTATCATTTGACTACTCAGGAAGTAAGACCGACTTGGTGATCCTACATACCTCCTTCTGTTTGATAGCCTGTGACTTAAAACTGCATTTATGTGAATTTCACCTAGTGTGCTTTCCTTCTTTAAATTTTAACCTCTAGTTCTTGACATTTTAATTTTTTTTCTTTTTTTTGTCTTTTTGCCTTTTCTAGGGCCGCTCCTGCAGCACATGGAGGTTCCCAGGCTAGGAGTCTAATTGGAGCTGTAGCCTCTGGCCGACGCCAGAGCCACAGCGATGCGGGATCCGAGCCATGTCTGCAAGGTACACCGCAGCACACGGCAATGCCAGATCCTTAACCCACTGAGCAAGGCCGGGGATCAAATCCGCAACCTCATGGTTCCTAGTCAGATTTGTTAACCACTGCGCCATGACAGGAACTCCATTTAATACTGTTTTAAGCTTAATATTTTACCCAGGTTTTATCAATGTTTATTGCAGAAAATTAATCAAATAAAATTTGCTCTCTCATTGCAAAATACCACTAGGTTTTGAGTATTTCATATTTTATTGTTTATAAATATCTGAGACACAAGCTTTAAAATTTTATATCATTTAGGATATGTGTGCATGTATGAACAGCACTTCAATATGGAAAATATATAGTGACCAACAACATAGGATTAGTTTTCTTTTAACATGAATGGTTATATGACTCACTTTTGAGAAAATAGGGAACAGAAGCATTCTTGAGTTATTACAATATTTTCTGAAATCATGAAATATGAGTTCAAATATGATTTCCTCATTTTCTGGAATATCACTTGAAGGAAGTCATTGAACATCTGACTCCAATTTTCATCTCTATAAATGAGGATAATAAATATCTGTCATATTTGACTCATAAGCTATTACAAAGGTCAAGTGACATAAGTAAAATAAAAGAACTATGTGCATGTAACAATGTATTAAAATAAATCTACTGCAGTTTTAGTTTTGGCAGAGTTCCCAAGTCAATATACATCAGCTCCTCCAAGTTTCCAAATTCACCATGACAAGACCACACTTGACCAGCAAGAAGGTGAATGAAAGTGAGTTTTGTAATACCCTCGATGGTATAGAATGTATGAAAGGGTCCTCACAGATAATAGACACAAGAATTTTACTCTTAAGTGGACTATGTATGCCTCACAGTCTATTAAGGGTGCCTAATGATAGAAGGTTTTATCTTCATCTCAAGAAGTTCAATTAGACTTTAAGGAGACAAAGTGGAGAATTTTATTTGCATCTCCTAAAGACTGAGGGTGAAGGGACACAAAAACAAAGCTTGTCAGCTCATTCTTAAGGCTAAATGCAAACACTGTGGATGGAAAATTCCAGCCTGTGGCAGAATATAAGTGGATAACTCTGCTCAGCAAGTAACTGAGCCCCTCCAAAAAATGATCCAAAGCTCATTTTTCCAAGTACCATGCCCAGGTTTTACGGGAGAGAAGCTCTGGTTGGTTTAGCCACAGCTACTTTGGCCTCCTTAACTTTATCAGCCATAGTTCAGAGAGTCTTCCACTTCAACTGTTCTTCAAACTTCCTAGTTTCTTTAGCAGGATTCAAGAAGCAATTAGAAATCTGAGCGACCCCAGTGAAATGCCTGCCTTGGCCTCCAAGTCCACCCTTGCAGAAGTTAGAGACAGTGGTATCCCTATTTTTTTCTCTAAAATACTGGCCATTAATAATAATTATTTGTGTATCCTTGTCTAACTGGAAAATCACAGTCATCCTCTATATGCCTGTCCCTTGAGTTTGTATACCTCTTAGGAAACAACGGCTTCATTCTTCTAGTTGCACAGGCCACAAAACTTGAAGTCATCCTTGACTCCTTTCTGTATTCATATCTGATATTAATTTTCTAGAATATTCTGTCAGGTCTATAGTTAGAACATAATAACAACTTCTCCCCACTTCTCCATACCATCTTGATTCAAAACACCATTTTGATGTAGAATTTTGCCAAACCACCTAACTGGCCTCACTATTCTTTCCTTGATCTCCTAATACCTTTCATTAAAACACTAACAGGAAGGATATTTTACAAATATGGTTTAGATGAGATCACTTCAGTGATCTTTAGTTTGCTCAGAGTAAAAATAGTTGGCTGCATCCTTCAACAATGGTATGAAGCAGTTCCTGTTGTGACTCAGCAGGTTAAGAATCTACTAGTATCCATGAGGATGTGGGTTTGATCTCTGCCCTCACTGAGATGAGTTAGCTCAGTTGGTCAAAGGATTCGGCATTGCCTGGAGCTTTGGTGTAGGTCACAGTTGTGGGTGGGATCTGGCATGGCTGTAGCAGTAGTGTAGGCCAGCAGGTCTACTTTCAATTCAACCCCTAGTCTGGGAACTTCCATATGCCATGGGTATGGCCCTAAAAAGGAAAAGGAAAAATTGGGGGTTAAGAGATGAAAACTATCGCCTTTGGAATAGAAAAGCAATGAGATCCTGCTGTATTGCAATGGGAACTATACCTAGTCACTTATGACAGAGCATGATAATGTGAGAAAAAGAATGTATACGTGTCTATGTGACTGGGTCACTTTTCTGTAGGTTAGAAAATTGGCAGAACTCTGTAAACCAGCTATGATGAAAAAATAAAAATTTAAAACAGAGAGAAAGATAGATGCTGGTACACAGATTTGAGACTTGGCTGCACAGTAAGCTAACTGAGAGCTTTCAACATTTTAAAATGCAAAGATCCCTAGAAAAAAATCAGAATCACTGGGGGATGTGACTAGTCCCTTTTTTTTCTACCCATCCCATATATATTCAGAACCGAGTTACTTCTCTCCATCATTTCTCTCATGCTGACTCTGCTCCAAAGACACTGGCCTCCTAGTTGTCTGGAGGCTTCTTAACCTCTACTCTCATTTTCCAACTAATGAAATCATAAGGGGGAGCCCAGAGAAGCTGTGTGGGGATGGAGACACCCTTGCAAGTTAAGATGAAAGATAACACCTGCTTGCAGCAGTCTGAGCTAGTGGAAAGAAGGAAAATTAAAAACTTGAAGTTCAGGATTCTGATATTACCCTACGGTGGACATCAAAATTACTAAGCTGTTTCTTGGTGGCTGAAGAAATTTTTATCTTTAAGTAATGATAAATCTCACACAGCCTGCTATATATTTCATCCAATAGGTTGAGAGAGCAGTCAGAATAATTATTTTTTGATCCAAATTTTAAGTCTCACTCTAGAAGTAGGACATTTATTAATAGTTATTCTTGATAAAGTTATATTTTAACATTAGGTTAAAAAGAAAAAAATTAGCATATAATTTCTTTGACTTTGATAAAAATACAACTAGCTTTGTGAAAAATGTTTATTTTATATTTTTTGTCTTTTGTCCTTTTAGGGCTGCACCCAAGGCATATCGAGGTTCCCAGGCTAAGGGTCTAACCAGAGCTGTAGCCACCGACATACGCCAGAGTGAGCCACAGCAATGCCAGATCCAATCCACATCTGCGACCTACACCACTGCTCACAGTGACGCCAGATCCTTAACCCTGAGGGAGGCCAGGGATCAAACCTGCAACCTCATGGTTCCTAGTCGGATTCGTTTACACTGCACCACAACAGGAACTCCGTATTTTTATTTCTTTACTTATAGTATGCAAAAATATTTATACTCTCATAGTTATCTACCCAAGATAACCCAAGGTAGAGAAATTGTGTACTTGTGATGTAACTATAATCAGACATTCATGAACAGGAAGTGGAATTTTGAGAACTGGTTTTTTTTAAATGGCTTCCCAAGTAACTTTTTCCATTTTATTTTCTTTCTCTTCTTACCCCAATTTTTATTCTTCCCTCACAAGATTATTTCTCAATTTTACTTTAATACTGAAAAAGCAATTCCTGGTGTAAAAGGTGATTTCATGGCTAAAGTTCTCATCGGCCAGTAGTTTCTCCCTTCCTAAAGAATGAATTCTATTCCTCATTTAGGACTTTTCTAGGAAGCAAAAGACCCACTTCTTATATCTTAATCTCTACACATATAAAGTAACCAAAAGGTTTTTCTGACTGAATGGGAACATTTTGCATTTAGATTCTTTTCTCTTGCTTACTTCAATGGGATTTTTTTTTTTTTTTCTTATTGCAGTTATACAGCAACCATCAATAACATGACTACTTGTATACTGGGAGAGAATAACCCTTCCCATTGGAGGACATGATAATCCCACAAAATATTTGTCATGTGGAAACGCAGGAAAAAAGCAAATCAGTATGGTTCTTATTTTATCTGATTCAGTGAGAATATTTGACCATTGTGAATTGTGTGTGTATAACATGTCTAAATAAAAGTTTCATACCTTTCTCAGTTCACTATTAAATATGAATTGAGATTTATATTAAGGTGCCTCCTGAGGAGTTTTGAACAATCTTAGTTCCCTATGAGTGTTAAACTCAACCTGTCCAAGACTTTTTTTTTTTAGTGGTTGGGGAGGGGAGTGCCTATGATAGGCAGAAATTCTAGGGCCAGGACTTGAACCTGAGCCACAGCAATGACAACACCAGATCTTTAACCCTCTGTACCACCAGGGATCCCCTATGATTAAGATAAAGTTCATTACACTATAGATTCGCACTTCTCAGAGCTAGGTAAACACATTATATATCTGTCAGCATGATGCTGGGCAGGTGCTACCCCAACTCCTCATCATGTGAAGAGTTAAGTGCTAGAAGGTTGTGCAAGGAATTATAACTGATCTGAATCTTGTTTCACAGTGGAATACCATTTCCATATGTCTTCAGAAAATGGGATGGAATGTATCAAACATTTCCCCCTAAATCCTCATATAAAAGTGAGTTAAAAAAAAGTTTTTTGCCATTGGTCATGGATATTAAAATCTCTGATGTGTCCATCCATCACTGGACGGGTTCCAGGTTATAAAGATGTGACCTCAGCTCATTATGTATACATATACATTTTATATACACACACACACATTATATGTACATATAATGGGATGAGAATTTGATATTTCTAGTTGTCTGGGCAGGTTCACCTATTTGCATTGCTTCCAGTTTCCATACAGCAGGTGCATTCTTCCTTGGTTATGTCTCTTGGCAGGCAACCATGAATTTATAAATTTAACAGATGTCTCTAATCAAAAGCATAAACACTGTATAGTCAAAGATGAGTCTGGGACAGCTGATTAGGACATGAGGAGTATCCAATTTTGCTTTGTCAAAAAAGTATAAATTCTATTTTTTCCTGTGAGAATTTTGCTTTTCATACTCAGGTAAACAAGCGAGATAAATAGAAGATTAGTCTGTAAATGCATTCAACTGAGAAATCTATTTCAAAAAAATTAACTTTTCGTATTTACATCCTTTTAGCTTATATTTTTATTGGTGGAATTAATATGTAAAAGTCCTTTTACATCTTTCCTTGAGTACAGACTCCTAATACAGTCTGAGGTAATCACACTGAAAATGGCTTATTATCTCTTTATTCTTACTATAGTTCAGAAAGCTCATAAAGCTAGATTACCGCTGAGAAATGGATAATTGAAATGATTAGCTAAATTTTTAAAGCTATTTTTGTCTAAATTAGGTGAGCATTCTATATTGATTTGATAATTTAAATACAAATGTCCACATTAAGGCAACTGATAAAGGAGCTGCTTGTGGCATGGCCAGTTCTAAAACATCCTCAGTAGTATCATTTCCACATCACTCATACCTGTGCACCCTCAGTGTGTTCTTTATTGCTTTATACCATTTTAGTGTGTCCATCTGCCACCTGCATCTTGGTCCCAATTGGAACAACTGACATTTCTCTGATGAATATTCCATACTCTCCATTTGGTCATGTGCTTTATAATTATTTTATGTTTTATTACTTATTCTATCCCTACAGGAAAATTTAATTCATGCATATACCTACCTCATCCATCACAGCTCGACATAAAAATAAAATTACCAAAGTATTCTGATATTACATGTAATCTGGAGAAATACATATCAGTTTTACCATGTAGTGTGTTTTATTAAGATTTTGTTTAATTCACTTTTGTCTCTACCCTTACTGAATTACTTTTCAGATATACTCCCCAATTTATGCAAAATGAACACATTCACAGAGACAAAATATTAAATGCCATGCTAAACCACTTGTATTCTATTAGAATAATTTCCTAATATCTCACATATGATTATATGTAATAGTGTTTTAATGGATTTAAGACCACATTCATGTGACTTTATTAACATGTAGTTTAAGTAGACTTTAGCACTATCTACTTTATATTGTATAATTTTTTTTGTATTTTGTTCTTCTTACTATCAAAAATACTAACCGAGCATTTGCAATGTAGTGCGTTATCATTCTAGGCATTGTAGGCATAATGTGTAACAGAGGAGACGCAAGTATCTTAGCTTAAATTAATGAAAAGTTTTCTAAATAAGAAAATACATGATTTAATTTTAAATTTGTTTTCAGGTCTTCTTTTCTTGAGAGGAACACTTTTTTTTTTTTTTAGGTAGATTTGCTTCCAAAATATAACGTATTTCCAGTTTTGCTTCTCTGATAGTATAATTTTCAGCTGTTTATACATCTGGTTGGACACAAAATGAGCAGGTAGAGCCCACTAAATCCTCTAAGTATATAGTTACTGCTGCCAATATTATACTATCATTAGCATATTAATTGCAGGATAGTGGCAAAGGAAATTCAAATGGTTTGGTTTGGAATAAGTCCCAAAAGATCAGATGTTTTGTTATTTCCTACAATCTATCTTTCTATGTATTTTTATTTTCCTATTTTTTCCTCAGTTCTTTAACTAAATTACTAAGAAGCTTTGAGAGGTTTTGTTTTTCGTCACTCAAAAAAGAACACAAAAATCACTATGGTATTTGGAGTTCAACTTTGGATCCAAATCCTGTTGTACATTTAATTTCCATACTATTGCACATTCTGCTGTACTATACTAACTCTTTTAAAGTTGCTGTCACATGTACATACTAAATAAATCAAAAATTAAAAAGCTGATTTTCTTGAAAATAATGTAACCCTTTGAAAATTCAAACATCTTGATTTTTTGTTAAACTAGTATAGACTTTAACCATTCCTTAGTGGTTTTAGAGAATATGGGTCTCTAAAACCACCCTCCTTTCTGAATGCCCCTCAGTCACTCTGTTATTCTAATGTGAAGTAAAAATGAAATAGGGATAAGCCTAAAAAGTAGAGAGTTTAATATGAATGAAGCAAAATAATAATAACTGAAAGAATAAATGGAGTTTTGCAGGGGAATGAAGAGTTAATTGTTTCTTGGAAAAGTGAGCTGACAGAGCTGAAAGGAAGTAACATCATCTCTTGAGTACCTATTATTTGATAGCCTCACTAGTTGTTTATACTTGAAAGTATGCTTAAATAGTTTTAGTATTAGAATGGGAGAAAATCTTTGCAAGTGAATCGACTGACAAGGGATTCATCTCCAAAATTTATAAACAACTTCTGCAGCTCCATACCAAAAAACAAACAACCCCATCCAAAAATGGGCAGAAGATCTAAACAGACAATTCTCCAAAGAAGACATACAGATGGCTGAGAAACACATGAAAAGATGTTCAGCGTCACTCATTATTAGAGAGATGCAAATCAAAACCACTCTGAGGTACCACCCTACACCAGCCAGAATGGCCATCATCCAAAAGTCTACAAACAATAAGTGCTGGAGAGGGTGTGGAGAAAAAGGAACCCTAGTACACTGTGGGTGGGATTGTAAATTGGTGCAACCACTGTGGAAAGCAGTATGGAGATTCCTCAGAAAACTAAACATAGAACTACCATTTGATCCAGCAATCCCACTCCTGGGCATCTATCCAGAGAAAACCACGACTCTCAAAGACACATGTACTCCAATGTTCATTGCAGCACTATTTACAATAGCCAAGACATGGAAACAACCTAAATGTCCATCGACAGAGGAGTGGATCCAGAAGAGGTGGTACATATACACAATGGAATATTACTCAGCCATCAAAAAGAAAGAAATACCAGCATTTTTAGCAACATGAATGGACCTAGAAACTATCATGCTAAGTGAAGTCAGCCATACAATGAGACACCAACATCCAGTGCTTTCACTGACATGTGGAATCTGAAAAAAAGGACAGACGGAACTTCTTTGCAGAGCAGATGCTGACTCACAGACATTGAAAAACTTATGGTCTCCAGAGGAGACAGTTTGGGGAGTGGGGGGATGTGCTTGGGCTGTGGGATGGAAATCCTATGAAATCAGATTGTATAATGATCATTATACAACTACAGATATGATAAATTCATCTGAGTAATGAAAAAATGCAAAAAGATATAGATATATAGAAAAAAAAAGTTTTAGTATTACCAAAAATAATGAGAGTAATACATAAAATGCCAACAGGAAGATAGCTGGGATCTGGAATAGCTAGAGGCTGAAGTGACCTTAAGGCTTGAGTATATTTTCCAAAACAGTGGTTTTATGTAGACTTCATAGATTTAAAAATTGTAACCTTATACCTAAAAGAACTAGAACAATGAGAACAAAAAAAACAAAGATATAGAAGTTAAAAACCAGGGATGAGATTATTAAAATATAGACCAAAAAAAAAAAAAAAGACTAACCAGAGCTAGTTACTTGAAAAGATAAAAATTTATATAAACTTTTGGTCAAACTAATGAAGGAAAAAAAAGATACAATAATAGTGGTCCCAAGTCAACAAAATCAGAAACGTTATAACTGATACCACAGAAATACAATAGAATGATCATAGGAGATTTCTTCAAACAATTATACAGCAATAAAATGGACAACCTAGAGGTAATGGACAAATTCTTGGAAATGTATACACTCAACACTCAACCAGAAATAGATAGAAAATATGGACAAATCAATTACCAGTAATGAGATTAAGTCAGTAATTTAAATAAGCACTAACACAAAAGTCAAGGACCAGAGGGCTTCGCAGGTGAATTCTATCAAACATTTAGTAAAGATTAAACACCTATCCTTCTCAAACTATATTTAAAAAAAATTTCTTAAGAATGAATGCTTGCAAAATCATTCTATGAGGCCAGCATCACTCCAAAACCAAAACCAGACTAAGATTACAAAGTATAATCAGACCAGTATCACTGGTTAACATACTTGTAAAAATCTTCAATAAAAATAGGAAACACATATCCAACAATATCTTAAAAGGATGATACCCCCAAGGACAAGTAGGTTTTATCCCAGGGATGCAAAAATGGTTCAATATCCATGCACACACACAAAATTAACAAGTTGAAGTATTAAAATATTATAACCATCTCAATTGCAGCAGAAAAAGCTTTTGACAAAGTCTAACATCAGTTTATGGTAAAAACTCTCAGTAAAGTGGGTATAGAAAGAATATATCTCAACATAATAAAGGCCATGTATGACAAGACCACAGCTAACATCATACTCGGTGGTGAAAAGCTAAAAGCATTTCCTCTAAGATCAGTACCAAGACAAGTTATGTCCACTCTCTTGACACTTTTATTCAATGTAACATTGGAGATCATAGCCACAGCAATTAGATAAGAAAAGTAAATCCAGGCATTCCCATCATGGCTCAACAGTAACAAACCTGACTAGCATCAATGAAGATGCAGGTTCAATCCTTGGCCTTGCTTAGTGGGATAAGGATGCAACATTGCCGTGAGCTGTGGTGTTGGTTGCAGATATGGCTCAGACCCATGGTGCTATGGTGGAGCCCAGCAGACACAGCTCCAATTCAACCCCTAGGTTGGGAACTTCTATATGTCGCAGGTGTGGCCCTAAAAAGCAAAACAAAACAAAAAAAATACAAGTCGGAAAGTGAAACATTGTTTGTAGATGACATGATACTATATATGCTATAGACAGAATATCCTAAAGATGCCACCAAAAACTACTTTAGCTCAATGAATGAGGTGAAGTTGCAGGATATAAAAATCAATATACTGAATTTTTTTGCATTTCTATATACTAAAAATAAACAATCAGGAGGTGAAATTAGGAAAATCCCATTTACAGTAAAAAAAAAAAATACCTAGGAATAAAAATAAGTAAAACTAGGGAGGTAAAAGACCTGTACTCAGAACTTTAAGACACTGCTGAAAGAAATTAAAGACAACAGATGGAAAGACATACTGTGTTCATGAATTGGAAGATTATTGTTAAAAATGCCCATACTACCGAAGGCAATCTACAAATTCAATGCAATTTCTACCAAAATACCTATGACATCTTTCACAAAGCTACAATAATTCTAAAGCTTGTATGGAAATACAAAAGACACTAAGTAGTCAAAGCAACATTGAGGGAAGAAAAAAAAAAAAAAAAGAGCAGGCAGTATTATGCTCCGCAACTCAGACTACACTACTACAAAGCTACAGTAATGAAGACAGTATAGTTCTAGCACAAAAATAGTCATATTGATCAATAGAACAGGAAAAAGAACCCAGAAATAAATCTAAGTATTTATGGTCACATCATTTTTTAACAAAGGAGGCGAGAATATAAAAATGAAGAAGAGAGTCTCTTCATTAAGTCATGCTGGGCAAACTGGACAACTGCATATAAATAAAATTAGAACTCTCCACAACACTATACACAATAATAAACACAAAGTGGATTAAAGACTTAAATGTAAGACTAGAAACCATAAAACTCCTGGATGATAACAGAGCACTCTGACATAAATCATAGTAATTTTTTTTCATATTTATCTCCAAAAGCAAAGGAAACAAGGGCCCAAATAAATGAATGGGGCCTAATTAATCTTAAAAGGCATTTGCACTGCAAAAGAAACCACCAACAAAATGAGAAAAAAAAAAAGCTACTAAATGGGAGAAAATATTTGCAAATGATATGACTGATAAGGAGTTAATATCCAAAATATACCAATAGATCATATAACTCCATTATCAAAAAAAAAAAAAATTCTGTCTTCATCTGCTGGCGCTGTAGTAATAGCTATTAACCCATCATTTTTATTTACATGTAAATTTTTTCAGAAGTTGATAAATATCAGATTGTCAAAACAATTTAACATGTTCAGACAAACTGGGACTTACATCAGGAAACATGACTTCAAGTTAAGGCAGTTACAAAAGATGAACAACCATATATGCATTCACTTTCTCATGTAAAGAGGACCACGATGACTCAAAACTCTAGTAATAAGCAATTTAATTATGATCATCCACATTGTTAATAAAAAATTGTGGGGTATAAAATTAAAAGTAGAAAAAGTTGAGAGCTACTGACCTGATTCAATTAGGAGGAATGAGGTTTGAGATGAGTTCAAAATAGGGATTTATGATTTCACATAAATCATTCTAAACACATAATTTGTTTATACTAAAATTTTTTTTGAGACACAGGCCAAATGAAAACTATAATAAAGTGAAACTATTGGTCAAATTCTTACCCTCACTGTAAGACATCCCAACAGCTATTAATACATTCCACTGGTAGAAAAATCTCTTTGCATTAATAGATACATTGAGAAATAGACACATTCACCATTGAAAGAGAAATGCAAAACTCTGCATGACTGAAAGAGTGGTCTTAATATATCTACCTGAATGTCTATAATTCTGTTGCACATTTTTTCTTGTATTTTTTCCAACTCTAACCATCATTCTTTTAATACAATTCACATGTAAAATAAGAATTATAATACAAAGCAAATCTAGCATTTTATGGGTAGAAATTTGGTATTTGTATTGTATGAAGGGACTTAGAATTTAAATTATTCTTTTATGAATATAAAGAATGCAAGAGCCATGTTTAGTGGGACAAACATTAATTTTACAATATACCTTTATAAAATTATCAAAGATAGTACAAGAGTTAGAAAGTATCCCACTTCAGTTTATTAGATTACCCCAACGAATCGAAACTATCCCAGCTCAGATTATATAACCCCAACCCCAATAAATCTGTGCTAGATCCTATATATTAAACAAGAAATTTTATAGAACAACCTGATTTTCACCTATTACCCCAAATATATGCCAATGATAATAATTAAAGCCTTCTTCCACAAATATGTCAAAGATATGGCTTATTCATGGATTTGGAAATTTTTGGCCTTTTCTTGTAGGTCTTCTACTCTTTCAATAATAAACCCAACTATACTAAATATCTATTTCTGGTGGTCTTTGTGTATTTATTTATATTTATATTCTGTGGTTTGTTCCCCAGTTCCAACACTATCTGACAACCTTAGTTATAAGCCACTTATCAAGTATGCTGAATTCCTCAAAAATTCCTTCTTACTCTACCCTGTTTCATAGAAATTAAGATACATAGGAATTAAAGGAGAAGCCCTTGAAATGGTATCTTTTATAAAAATTATTAAATGGGCATGTGCCTAGAAACAGAGCCTCAAAATACATGAAGTAATAATTAAGCAATAATTATTCAAAAATCAGAAGAGTTTTGGGTATTTCAAGTCTCCTCTCAGTAATTTAAAGAGCAAGTAGAAGGATAAAAGTCAGTAAGGTTAGAAAAGACTTGGACAAAAATATTAATGAATTGGCTTTATTGTAATTCGTAGAACACTCACTCCTTCAACACAGTTACGTTCTTAATTAACAAGGATCCAAAGTAACTCAGACCACAGTACTATTTCACCTGAAATTGATAAATACAAGGTTTAGTATTCTGTGTAAAATAAAATAACAGAAAATGCAGAGAAATTAAGTACCTTAAAATTGTTTATTCTTGGAGTTCCCGTTGTGGCGCAGTGGTTAACGAATCCTACTAGAACCATGAGGTTGTGGGTTCGATCCCTGGCCTTCCTCAGTGGGTTAACGATCCGGCATTGCCGGAGCTGTGGTATAGGTTGCAGACATGGCTCGGATCCCACGTTGCTGTGGCTCTGGAGTAGGCCAGTGGCTACAACTCCGATTAGACCCCTAGCCTGGGAACCTCCATATGCCGCGGGAGTGGCCCAAGAAATGGCAAAAAGACAAAAAAAAAAAAAAAAGTTTATTCTTAAAATGCTAAAAATTGGAAGAGAAGAAGAAAAGTAGGGAGAATTTAAAGAAGAACAGCTCAAAATTAAGGAATTAAGAATCCAACCTAGGTAATTGGAAAAATATAGCAGATTGATTAAAATCATAGAAGCAAACACTGAAATTAAATGCTAAAATATGAAAGAAGTAACACTGAACAGTTGAACCTTCAAAAATCATTACACTTCTAAAACTTATCAAGAGAAATTAGAAAAAATATATATAAGAACAAACAATATAATGATATCCACTGGCATTGTAATGGTTAAATAATACAAGTATTTAAAAATTTTAATAGTAATTTTGAAAATGTAGAAGTTGCAGAAAGTTGTAATGCTAGAAAAATTGTAATGCTAGCAAAATTGTTATCAAAATATTGGGAAAACATAAAAACATAAATAGACATTAAAAAACTTAAGATGATAAAATCTTTTCAAAAGTAACTTTTCACAAAGGAAACTCTCATCTAGGACAGTTGGTTGAATGTTAATGTACCATCACATGTTCACAAAATAATGCCAATTTTGTTTTAAGGTTTTCTAGGAATTCACGTTGTGGCTCAGTGGTTAATGAACCTGACTAGTATCCATGAACATGTGGGTTCAATCCCTGGCCTTGCTCAGTGTGTTAAGGATCCAGTGTTACCATAAGCTGTGATGTAGGTAGCAGACATGGCTCGAATCCTGCATTGATGTGGCAGTGGCATAGACCTGCAGTTACAGCTCTGATTCGACCCCTAGCCTGAGAACCTCCATATGCTGCTAGTGTGGCCCTAAAAAGACCAAAAAAAAAAAAGAGGAATGTTTTCTAGAAAATATAAAAATATCCTCAGACTAATATATGAGCCTTAATATTCCATACCCTTTATAAATGTAATGGAACAGTTTTTCAAAAACTAGGTAAGAAAATTAAGGTCCAACTCTACATAGTAATGTAACTTAAATCATTCTAAATCAAACATTATAAAACTGAATTCAGCATTTTACAGAATTATGACATTATGACTGCATCAAGACCAAACTGATGTATCTCTTGAGTATATGGTTGTTTTTTATTAGAGAGCCATATGTAGTTTATCATATTAAGAAATTAAATGATAAAGCTTAGTTATCTGAATAGTGTGAATGCATTTGATGTTGTATAATACGTGGTCATAAAGCCCTTTCTATACTATGGGTAAAGAAACTTATCTGATGAAAGGTTTTTAAAAGCTATTATGTGTTTCTAAAAAGCTATGATGTTACTTCATACTAAAAATTGCATATGCTTAAAGGAAATAAAAAATAGTGTATTTTCCCCACAGTGTCATACTTCCTCCTCCTGACTACTAATAATGCAATGGAATTTTTAAGATAATATAGGAGTATGATGAATAAAACATACATTCGCCTATATACACATATAAATACATAGTTGACATGCAAAGACAATTTTCTTTACATTAACAGGATGTTGGAAGATGCAGTTTATTAAAACTGAAGGTGGCAATTAAAAATATGTAAAAGATACAGGAAGAAGTTTTTAAAATATATGAGATCCTTCACTGGAAAAAAAATATACAATGTTCTTGCATAAATCAATGTCGTAAAGATATCAAATACATTCCACATTGATCTCGAGAGGGCTATCGAGAGGGCTATCAAAATCTTTATCAAACTTTTGAGTTAGCTACATCATTCTTAAAAATAACTAATTATTTGTGAAGAAATAGTTTGTGGACCTTCTCCTA
The DNA here is from genome assembly GCF_016906955.1 of Phacochoerus africanus. Lineage (NCBI taxonomy): Eukaryota > Metazoa > Chordata > Mammalia > Artiodactyla > Suidae > Phacochoerus > Phacochoerus africanus. The sequence continues at coordinate 266,793,970 of NC_062544.1, forward strand.
TCAGCTAATAAAAGTGATCATACTGAATGTTTAGAGAAATAGAAACAAATCAAATCACCCATAAGAAAACAAAACCAAAAATAGCCCCATATATATGGAAATATGGGTATGCAAGCCGACATTGCAGAACAGAGCAAAATAGTGCTTTGATGGTCATGCATTTCTAAAACTACCAGGATCCCTACCTCACTCTGTACATGAGAATTAAATCTAGGTTAATTACAGGCTGGTATGTGGTTTAAATTAAGTTAGTTCTTAAATACCCTAACGGTTCACAATCAAATGCGTGTTATTTAATTGCTTAGATCACTGTACCTGGGTTTACACTGTACCTGGGTTTACATCTCTTATTGATTTCTTCATAGATAGAGAATGATTTTTTTCAGTTTGAGTGCCTGCTTTTTACATAAGACATTTTATTTCCTACAACTTGATGAGCTCTTCTATGTGAATTAGAAAGTAAATATCAAGGTTGACTTTCAATCAGTGTAACTTATTCTTTCAACATCAGAAATGCATTAGAACTTTGCTCCCTTGGGTACAAAAGTGGAGGAAAATATTCACTTCTGTCAGCTGAGATCTTGCCTGGGGTCAAGCTGATGCCTCTAGAGCAGACATTTCAGAAGCAGCAGGAATGACAAATTGCTGCAGTAGATGACAGCCTTACACTCTAGTGTGGCTGGACCTCAATGCCCACTGAAGAACACAATAGCTACTGGGCATAGGCTAAATCAACATTGTCTCCTCACAGGTTACTTTCAACCATCCTTGGTTGAGTTCCTTGTATATTTCCCACCTAAGATAACAACTTGAGAATATGAAAACTCTTACTCAGTAAATAGTGAGTCCAAGGAAGGAGGAGTATTTCATTTTGCTTAAATACATTAATACCTAAAAAGTTTTGGACCCAATAAAGTACAAATAAATTTGAGCTTGATTAAAAATTTTCACATATATAGCTTGATTTTAAATTTTGTCAATAAAGTTTAGTTGTATGAAAACAAAAATATTGAAGATGTGTTACAAAGCATATCTTTCCATTCAGAAGTTAAAATCATAGTGTATCTATCTCTGATGATCAGAAAAATACTAATTTACTATATGTGTGAGTGAACCATTATACGTATTACATGTTAGGGGGAGAAAATACAAGAATTACAACATACAGACTTTATTTCAGGATTTATGAATATTTAAAGAGCTCTTTGGCAGAACTTAATTTTTCATTCATTAAGCTAATATGTAGATATAAAGCTTAATAATTATTATTGAATGCATTGTTAATGATACTTGGCAATGCTAGGTTACTAGAAACAAAAAGCTAAAACTGAATTTCAAAACTCAAGTTTCAAAGCAGAGTTTAAAACATATATTTTTCTCATACCATCTTGATAAAATAAGATTCTAATTGGAGAATATTCCATTTATTATAATACCACAGATAATTAAAACAATATGGGCTAATTTTTTTCTATTTCAATTTGCATTGCAAAAGTGTATTACTTTTTGTCAGCTAATATTTACAACTTGAAATCCTCAAATAGTTAGTTCACTTCCATTGACCACAATTCCAGTATTAACTTGCTAAGCTGTGTTTTTTTTCTTTCCAATCTCTGTTCAAATATGTTTAGGGGTAGGTGAATTATTTCTTAATTTTGGTGGAAAAAAATCTCCATTAGTTTTATAGTTGGGTTTTCTCTAAAAGTTAATAAATACAATTGCATTTGGATAATAGTTTAGGATATCAGAATAAAATTATAAAGAACTGTTTTCCACTGATATCTAAAATTATGAATGAACTAAAAATGAATCAGTGATAAAATATCACCAACCAAACAAATGAAGGGGCCTAATCTTACATGTTCAATGATTCCATAGCACGGGTTGGAACTGCAGGAGTCCAACTAATGATGGGTTTTACCCCTAATAGTAAATACTACAATACTATATGATTTACAGTTGGCTCAATCAATGGACATGTAACCCTGGATACAGAGACCTCTGTAGATGAAGGGTCTACTCTGAAGGGCCTCTTCTAAGTTATACTTGGCTTTTCAACTACATAGAGGGTCGGCTCTCCTGTTTCTTGAGTTGTTCTGGGTCAACTGTTTAACTTTCTTTGTCTGTATCCATAGCATATGCAAGTTCCCAGGCCAGGGATCCAACCCTGGCCACTGCAGAGACCTCAGCCACAGCAGTGACCATGCCAGGTCCTTAACCAGGGAACTCCTGTAAAACATTTTCCAAAAAAAAAAAAAATCAAATAAAGTTAATGGGTGATTTAAATAGAGGGAACACAATAAAAAGGACTCATATCCAACCAATAATGGGTTAATACCCAGAAGTTGGACAAGCAGGTCAGCAAGATCCTGAGAATTCTTGGTAATGTCCCCAGATTTTGTGACAATAAAACAGGCTGCTTATCATTTTCTCTTCTCTAGCTTCTATAGAGAAACTATTGAATTAAAGTAATAATACATCTAACTCCTAACTAAATATGTAAAAGATTCAAGATCATTTAATCAATTTTTAAAAATCTAGGTTTCTGGCTATTATTTTTATTATAGTTTTGCTGGCTGTCATCTTATAGCTTATTCCAGCACTTGATCAAATTTCAGAGAGAGAACAAAGACCAAATTTCCTCATGTAACACATTGTCTTACAATTGTCTTCTTTATTTTATCAGTGTTTCACCTCTGTCAACAGAAAAACAGCACAAAAATCCTTCAATAGTCAAACATCAACTAGAAAAGGAAGCAGACTAATATGGTAGACTGTCAATTAAAAAAAAATCACATATTAGCAAAATAAACATAACTTTAAATGTTTTTAAGTAGTCAAATAGAGAAGGACAAAAAAAAAGACAACATTTTTTCCCAGAGGGGTCTTAATTCTTGAAAAACAAAAATAAAAGCATGAATGTGGTAAAACTAAACCATAAAAGATGAATACACAATATAAGGAGATGTAAGGAAACCTATAGACCAAAGGAGATACTTTAAAATCAAACAACATATTTAGAGAAGTAATTAATGTATTTGAAACCACAAGCTGGAGAGAAACCTCTATGGAATATCTAGACACAGATCTACTGAAAAGGACGGTGATAATCATAGTAAAAGCTAAAAGAATTTCAAGAAATTTGAAGCAACTCATTTAAGCAGACCCCAAAAAATAAATTAATCCAACATAAAAGAGCAAACTAGAAACATGCTTCAGTGATCTTGACACAAGAATTTTCTTTAAAGTTAAGGAAAATTACTCAAATCCCAAAGGACACTTTGCTTCAAGACAAAAAAAAAAAAAAAAAAGAACAAAACAAAAACTGTATTCAAGCATTGAATGTTCCTCAGCTTTGCTTTCTTCAGGTATTTTCAATTATCTTTAAAGCTAGGTAATTACAGTTTTAATTTAAACTAGGACCTATACAACCAATTAATTTAATATGAGTAATTAAAGATTCTAAATGTTTACATCCTTAATAAGAATTTCATAAAAAAATGATAAACCTCCACAGAGAAATAGACAAACTCCGCAAAAAAGTTGGAAATTTCATTACTTACCTTCAAAAACTGATAGCACAAATAGATTAAAAATCAGCAAGGATATAGAAAACATGACCACAAATTATCAACCAGCTGGACCTAATTAACATTGTTATAGAACATGCAACTAACAACGACTGACTACAGATTTATTTCAAATATATACAGAATGTTTGCCAAGACAGACTATATTCTTGGTCATAAAACAAGTCTCATAAACAAGTCAAAGTATGTTCTCTGTCCCCAAAGAATTAAGCTAAAACTCTGAAGAAATGTCCAGCTCAAATAGCAGTTTAAAAGGAAAACAAGAGTATTTTATATGAATATAAACACAAAAACATTGATGTTTGTAGAGTTACTAACGTAGCCTTTTTTCATAGAAATAAATAAGCATATTAGAAAGGAGAAAGTTTGCAAATAAATGACTTTGGCTTCTATCTAATAAAACAGATGGAAGGGAAACAAAGAAGTCCAGCTCTTTGTTAAAACCAAAGTATGAGTTCTTTTCAGTTGCAAACATAGATAATTACAAAAGTCTCACCTGACAGTCTTCACTCCTAGGGAAAAACTACTCACTCCACTGCAGTCTTGGTGTGCACACAACCAGGGCGATGTAGCTTCTGAAGGGAGTTGCAGTGAAAGACTCAAGCCCTGCTGGTGGACTGTGCTCTTATAAAGAGTTGAATTCCTAGCTCTGGTGTCTCCATTGGCAGCCTATCTGGAGTTTTCTACTGGGGCTTTCCTCAAGGAAGTTCTGAGGGAGACCTATTTATGTGGGAAGGAAAGGAAAAGTAGGAGGACACTTTTCTCTATTTTGACTTAGTACTTACAACTTTTCCACTCTTAGTAGCCCCCTCCTCCTTCCTCCACTACTACTTCTATCCAACTGCAGTAGACTTTTGTTTGGGGTCTCTTAGCAGTGAGATGACCTCCATGTGTGCGCTAATCTTCTCCTCCAGGAGCTGAGTGAGAAATGGAGGAAAAAGGAACAGGTGTGGGGCTAAGCTTTCTGCAGCTTAACCTCTTACTTATACTAAGGAGTAAGTGAATGCATTCCTGAATGTAACTCGCATTTTGACTTGCTTTACTTAGCTACCCTCACACCTTACAGCTGAGTACGCCCCAACTCAGGAAAGCTCCTAGCATATTAAACTCCAAGTAAGTAAGATAAAGACAGTAATAAGGATCAAGGTAGAAATCAAGGTAATAGAATCCAGAAAAACCACAGATAACATAAGCGAAACCAACAATTATAAACCTCTAACTAGAAAGATGGAAAGAGAGGGGGAAAAAAAAAAGGAAAAGAAGAGATATTGAAAAAAATGACATATCAGAAATGAGAGAGGTGTTTTCGTTACAGGTTATACAGATAACAAAAGGATAACAAGGAGAATGTTATAAAGAACTTTTTTCCAGTGAATTTGACAGCTCCTATGACAGGAACAAATTCCTTGAAAACACAAACTACATAAGCTACCCCAGAAGAAAGATATAACAAGACTAGTGGCTCATTTATGAAATATATTAAATTTGGAGTTAAAAATCTCTCTCACAAGTAAACTTCCAGGCCTAGATGTTCCCACTAGTGCAGCAATGAATTTTATGAAACTTCTAAGGTAGAAAGTGTACCGATTCTCTGCAAACTCCTTTAGAAAAGTAAAAACATAAAATATTTCCCAACTTACTCTATGAAGCCATTATTATCCTGATACTAGAAGTAGATAACAAGATTACAAAAAGCAAAAGCAAAAACAAAAATTACAGAATAATATCCCTAATGAATACAAACACAGACATTCCAAACATTTTAGCAAATTGACTTCAACAACATAAAAATGATAATGCACCATGATCAAGGGGAGTTACCCAAGGAAAGTAGATTACAAAATCAATCCATATAATTTTTCAAATCAGCGTAAGAGGAAAAAAAGTGACTATCTGAAAATTTAAACAAAGTACTTGTCAAAGTCCCACAGATATACCTTATAAAATGTTTCAGTATTTAGGAATAGAAGGAACTTCCTCAACATGGTAGGCAACCTGTCATTGCTCAATGGCAAACGAAACCATTAATGGTGAAAGAAATAAGGGTTTGTTGAAGAAGGTTGGGGAGAGAAGTTGAGCATGGTGACCCCAAAACTGGACATGGGCAATCTGAGGGACCTCCCCTGCTCAACATTCCCACAGTAGCAGCCATTTCAAGGACACGACCTTGAAAGAGCAATGTGGTGTTGAGACCATGGTTATATGTGACTGAACCCAGTTACGGCTTCTATATAAACTTTTAAGATTCTGGTGGCCGGATGCAGAGATCTACTTGTCTTGTGGCCACCCAAGACAAGCCTCATAGCTAAGTTTCCTTGTGTATTAAGCTGACACGTACCAGTCTAGAGTGGTCTGCCTTTTTCTTTGGTCTCTCCTTGCCTTCTGTATACTGTGGCCAATTTCAGATTTCACCAAGGACCTCCAGAAATTTCAAACCAACAATGTTACTAGTAAGATCAGGGGCAAGACAAGGGTGGTCACTCTCATCATTTCTCTTCAATATTTTACTGGAGATTTTCAAAGACCAAAAAAAAAGGCAACCAAATTGGGAAGGAAGTAAAAATTTCTTTAAACACATGTATACATAATTTATTTTATTTTATTTTAATTTTATTTTATTTTTTGTCTTTTTGTCTTTTCTAGGCCCGCACCCATGGCATATTGAGGTTCCCAGCTTAGGGGTCTAATCGGAGATGTAGCCGCTGGCCTACACCACAGTCACAGCCACAGCAACACAGGATCCAAGCCGAGTCTGCAACCTACACCACAAGTCATGGCAACACCGGATCCATAACCCACTGAGCCAGGCCAGGGGTCAAACCCTCAACCTCATGGTTCCTAATCAGATTTGTTAACCACTGAGCCACAATGGGAACTCCAGACATATTTTTTTAAATGTCAGGACAGATAAGTCAGTTAAACTTTTTAAAAATTTAGTTATTTAATAATCAGATGTCAGTATTTACATATGAGGGTCACTTACATGGCATCAATTACCACTTGATGGCTCTAAATCAAATATATATGAAAATATCTATAACAAAATATTTTCTTTCAATCTGAGATTAAAAGCAAAACAGGTACTTACATGTTTCATTTCAAAAATATTTTTTAGTATACACCTAGCATGAATTCCGCATATGTAAAAATAAGAATCTTATACTACAATATATATATAATAAAATAGTTTCAAATATCCAATGACCTTTTTCTATAGTAATATTTTTATATATGTTTTATTACAAAACAGTGGTTCAGAAACCTATCAAAGAGAACTCTAATATAAGGAATAAAAATGTTTTACGGAATAAATAAACTTTATATATATTTTCAAATTTTATCATGATAATATGTAATTTATGTATTATTCCTCATGGAAAAAAGAGAAAATATTAAGCTACTTTCTCACTTAACATCCATTATGTGGGTAAACAGCTTTCTTTAAATTGAATCAAGATATTAACCCAGAAATTTATAGTACTGAATAAACCCTGTAGTAAGCAATGCATGGAATTAATTTCAGAATATAATTATTGTATGACTGAATATCATAAAAGGAGGAAATTTTTAAAATTCGGCTTAAGAACAAGATTAAATTTTCCACATTGATTGTCATATTATAAGCATGTTTAGAATGATGAACAGAAATGCATATAAAAATTCATAAAATAAATAGAGGCAAAACCAAAAATATTTTTATATTAATAGATCAATTGAAAGCTATTTTTTATGCCTATTCCTTTTTAAACTCATTTAGAGATACAGCTTCTACTTAAATAGATTTTGAAGGTTAATGGGCGCATTTTCATACCAGCATTATCTGCTTCTGCTGCCTGGTAGCACTCCATCACAACAAGGCTAGCTTTTTGTTCCACTAATTATCATCTGATTTTATCTACCAATATCAACATTTCATTTTTCTTTTCAAATGTATTATTACCTCTGAACATCTAAGATTTTTGTTTGAGGAGGAATATACCAAAATATAATAACCCTCTCTTGTTGAATTAATAGACTTCTTATTTATGGATTGAATACCTAAACATAAGAGCAGATACTATAAAACTCTTACAGGAAAACATAGACAGAACACACTTTGACATAAACCTCAACGATATCTTTCTGATCTACCTCCTGAAGTAATGAAAATAAAAACAAAAATAAACAAATGGGACCTATTTAAACCTAATGGCTTTTATACGTAAAGGAAATCATAAACAAAATGAAAAGACAACCCACAGAATGGGAGAAAATATTTCCAAATGAAGCCAATAACAAGGAATTAACATCCAAAATATACCAACAACTCATGCAGTTCAATATCAAAAAAACAAACACAATAAAAAAACTGAGCAGGAAACCTAAATAGATATTTTTCCAAAGAAAAATACAGATGATCAAAAAACACATGAAAAAGTGCTCAATATCGCTAATTATTAGAAAAATGCAAATCAAAACTACAATGAGTTTACAAAACAGAAACAAACTCAAAGATTTTGAAACCAAATTTATGTTACCAAAGGGGAAATATGGGGTAGGAGGAATAAATTAGGGGTTGGGATTGACAAATACACCACTATTATATGTAAAATAGATAAGTAGCAAGGACCTACTGTATAGCACAGGATAATCTACTTCATACGGTGTAATAACCTATATGGGAGAAATATTTGAAAAGGAAATGGATATAGATACCTGAAACAAACACAACATACTAGGTTAACTATACTCCAATAAAATATATTTTTAAAAAGTGGGGAGTTCCTATTGTGGCTCAGCTGTAACGAACCCAACTAATATCTCTGAGGATGTGGGTTCAATCCCTGGCCTTGCTCAGTGGGTTAAGTATCCGGTGTTGCCAGAGCTGTGGTGCTCGGATCCTGCATGGATGTGGCTGTGGCGTAGGCCAGTGGCTACAGCTCCGATTAGACCCCTAGCCTGGGTTTCTCCATATGCCATGGATGTGGCCCTAAAAAGACCAAAAAAAAAAAATTAAAAAAACCTCACAAGGAAACATCACATCATACCTGTTAGAATAGCTATCATCAAGAAGAGAAGATCTAAAAAGCATTGGCAAGAATGTGGGGCTTACACTGTGGTGGAAATCATCTTGCCGTATAGAAATGTATCATATAAGTATGCTGTACCTTAAACTTACATATGTCAATCATTTTTTAAAAAAACATACTGTAACACAATGCCAAGAGGAACTTTCCATACCCATGGGTAGGTGCACCCCTTAACAGTAGTACTGAACTAACCCTCCCTGATTCCCCCACCCCTTCCTCAGTCAGAGCCATACACATTAAGGCTCTAATATGCTGGATGGTTTAACTTGGCCGTGACAGCCAGCTATTTGGTTGCCATCCTTGATGATTTGATCATGACCAGTCAATTATTAATCAGTTGAATTTCCAACTGATTGGAAGATCAAGAAAGATACTGCTGCAATTTATGTCAAAGTGTATGCTAAGATTTCCTCTAAGAGTTTTATACTACCTGGTCTTATGTTTAGGTATGTAATCCAAATTATTTTTTTTGGTGGGTTTTTTTTTAGGGCCACACCCACGGCATATGGAAGTTCCCAGGCTAGGGGTCGAATGCATTAGAGCTATAGCTGCTGGTCTGTGCCAGAACCACAGCAACTAAGATTTTGAGCCGCATCTGCAACCTACACCCCAGCTGGGAGCAACACCAGATTCCCAACCCACTGAGCGAGGCCAGGGATCAAACTAGCATCTTCATAGATTCTAGTCAGATTCATTTCCACTGTGCCACAATGGCAACTCCCTTTTTTCTTAATGACACTCTCAAAGGAAGGGTGGGCTAGGATGAGGGGACCTTGTGGCACTGTGCTGCGTGTTTTCCAGGAAAAGCATGGTTGGGGATGTGAGGATTCATGAAAAAGTAATGGACATGGATTCCATGCTACAACAGTCTTTTTGCAAATTAAGACAATACCAAAAAAAAGAGTTCTTATTTTGTATATATGCTACTTTGTCTGAGGCCAGTAGAAGAACAAAAATACAAGATCAGTTAGTAAATCATTCTTTAGCTGTCTTAAATTTAGCCCATAAATCTGATAATTTTCTGGCCAGTCTATCTTCTTTTCTCATTACAAATTTTTAACTTAGTAAACATGCAGCTTTGTGTATAATATTAATTAAATATGAACACTTCAGAATAGTTCAAATTTTATACACTTGGAGAGGATGCTGTTAGTACTTAGCCTGATCCTGAAAGTCTCCTGCAAATATTTTTGAAAAACATAAATGGACTCATATCTATCTCTCAGCCTAAGCACATCTTTAGTCACAGGAAATTTCTTTGGTCCTTATCCTTGGTGGGCTGAAAGTATTATGGAACCACTGACCATAGAGTGATCTACATTAATGAGGGGAAATAATTGCTGAATAAATATCCCAGCATACTCCACCCAGGAGCTATAATTTTAAGGTATATTCTGTTAGTATTCAGCAAGTTCTCAGCAGATTAAGCCCCAAGCCCCAAAAGCAGTGATAGTTATATTTGAATCTGATTATTCTGACAGACAAAGTAAACATTTTTGAAGCATTTTGTGACCATTTACTTGTTCACTGAGTCTCAGAAATTAGTATATATATATGACAGAACACACAGGGACCTATTAAAGATCCGGTTTGTATAAAATAAAACTAAGCAATCATAAAGAATAAATCATCAACTTTACACAATGACAATGTTTTACAAAAAATTTTAAAAAATCACTCTTGATCCAGTCTTATTTGTTACTAACTTAGGATAGGTACTCTTAGATAGAAAATTGGGGTTCAATGTGTATTAGTGAGATCTGAGAAAATTTAAATTTAAATTCATGGCATAAAAGTAAAACCATGTGGGTACTGAGTGCAGTGCATATCTGCACAGGTTCTCTCCTTGACCAAACCCTAGTCAGGCTCCTCTAAGCCCTAATCTCTACTGGGAATCAACTTTAGCCTATAAAAACTACATACTTTTGGCATTAGAGCTCCACTACTCACCAAAGCCTCCACATGCAAATACTAATATAATAGGGCTTCAACATATGACTTTGGAGGGACACAAACATTTAATCCATACCACACACACACACACACACACACGCATTCCTGGCCTGAGTTGTAGTATAAGAATAAAATATCTCTTTGATTATATGTTTTCATTTGTAGGTAGAAGTTTTATGCCAAGTAAAATTTTTAAATGTGTGATGGATTCTTGATATGCGTGACAGTGTACAGTAAAGATATAAACAGTTTGTTAAAAAATGAAATACTTTAGCACTGTTGGCAAATAACTGCTTCATCAGTCTCCCCTCAAATCCTCTGCTAACCCAGCTGCTAAACCTCTCTTCCAGGACCTCTCAAGTTTCAGTTACTAAAAAGGGTTAAAAACCTTGAGTAACAGAGATTTAGAAGGCTACTTTAGCTTCATATCTGGGAGTGTGCATTTTTTCAGAGTGGGGTAACTATGCTATCCTTACTGTTAAATAGTTTTCTATTGCCCCTGAATAAAGCTTTCTTTGTTATTTTATCTCCTAACTCCCAGAATAAATGTCTGCTGAAGTCTTTACTTAAAACTTGTAGTAAACAAACATTTCTTGACAGTTCTTCACAAAATATAACTTTCCTCCAGATCTTACTAGCTACCCTGTGTCTTGAATCCTAGGCTGAGTTGTTAATGGAATCTAGCCCAACATGAAAAGTCAATATAACATGCAGTTTGTTGTCTTAGATAGAGTACCATAAATAACAGGAAACTCCATTTTAATACTCTAGGGTCAAATTTTAACTTGATGCAAAGTTAAGATAAAGAATAAATAAGAAAGCAGTAAAGCTGATTTTGGAGATCTTTTATTTCTACTTCCCTCTCTTTTATCTACTTCCATTTCTAAACCTCCTGTTCTTAGACTCAATTTGAAAAGACATCAGTTTCAGATATTTTTTTTTCCTTTTGATTCTCTAAATATCACTAATGAGTTGATTGCTAATAGCTTAATACTACAGGTTTCCAAGTAATACTTGCATTTTAATAGTCAATTTTGGAGATGAGAAAGTCCTTGGAGCCAACGTAAAGCATTGAATAAGAATTCCATGATTTGAGAGAAGCAATGGGAAAAATGCTTAAAAACTAATTCTTCAATCCTTGCACTTTGACACCAAAAAGGAATTCTACATAATTCCATACACAGAAAGAGTACTAAAAATATCTTAGGGAAGACACTGCCCCACCTGTGAGTTATACAGCATAGACCTACAACACAGGGAGCCAAAAGCATTAAAGCTTCATGAAGCTTACATACAAATATTATCCAATGGTACTTGTAAATATGTCCTTATATTTTGTATGTCGTTTTTCTGTTCTTATTTTTACAATATTTAATTATCATTGATTTTTTATTTGATTTGTTTGGTTTTCCCAAATGAGTGACCAGTGATTTCCTTTTGCTATTATTAGACAGTTAATAAAACAAGACTTTGCATGAGAAGAAATAACTCAGACATAGATTTAAAAGCTACCATAAATTACTTCAATATTTTTGATGTTTTCAGTTAAATCTAATTCTGACCTTCAAATCAGAAAGCAAATTCCCCCGAAGTTTTTTAAAATTTTAAATTAAACTCATAAAACCCAGCATATTTAGACATTTGTTGAGTTCTTAAAACTTAGTGTCCTTTCGAAGTGTAAAGTCAGCACAGTGTTTGAAGTTTCAGACATTTTTGTAGTCATTTCAAACATATTGTCGGCCATATAAAAGGTTATACTCTGCCCTCAGTCCGTGCACATAGAATTCTGATTGATGTCAATGGGAACCAAGTGAGGAGTCTGTGGGCACTGAGGTTCGAAACTTTACGCGTTTTTCAGAATATCTTTGAAGTCTAGTTTCTGTGGAAAAATACCAAGTTTAAAGAGTAGCTCTTCAGGGCTTATCCTTATCCACTGAGAACATGTTTAGACTGCCTGTTTTAAATGCAGAGCTAGGATGGAATTCCATAAATGTAATATGCTTATGGAGCGGCTGATTCCAGGGATTATTTCCATTGAGTTCAGTTTCTAAACTTGGAGACTACAATGGTAAATTATCCTGGCAACCTAACTTTTTATACATTCATCCTGGGTTTGTTTCAGCTGTAAACGTGAAAGTCATGCATTGATATTCATGTAAATACTAAAATTAAATGTATTCGTATCATTAGTTTTATCTACAAGCATCTTCAATAAAACAAGTGGAATTACCTTTCATAAAGCCATTAAATACTTTGATATTTACACTGGCTAAGGGCAGGTAATCCCTTTGTCAGAACTCTCTATCATTAATTGGAATTTATTTTCTACAAATATGGTCAAAAGAAAATTATTTAAATCTAGGTAAAAGAAAAATAATTTAAAACTACTTTCCTAAAAATTCATTCTGGAGTAAAATTCATCTTACTTAGTAATAGCCACAGTTTTATTAGAAAGTGTTACTATTATAAAAATTATCTATTTTCCCATTTCAAGGTAAAACTATCATTTTCCAAAATCAAATGCCCTAAATTGTGTTTCTCAGATGACTAAGGTTTTTATTTTATAATATAATTAAGTTGTGCTTAAAATTCCTGAATCAGTGAGGGTTTTTTCTTGTTTGTTTTTTCTGGAGCAATCTGTCATTTTGGTATTTCATACTTCTTTGTACAATACGGGCTCAATATTCCTGACAGCTCATCTAATGAGTCTGATAATATATCTCACTGTAACTGGAGGAAAGTGCTGAAGCAGCACTCAAGAATTGGGATTCTTTTTAAAGAGAAAGAAAGCACAGACAATTCTTCAACCAGAAAAAAATAAATAAATAAATAAAACAACGTCATTGTGGCGAGACTGTTAGGCTGACTAGAATTCAATATTAAATACTGCATACCAGAGAACAGGAAAAAGGTTAAACAGGGAAATAAAAAGACATTATACGCATCAGAGAACATCAGATTTTTCTGCTGTCTTATGCTTTCAGTTGGTTACTGATAACCAAGGAACAAAACTAGTACATGCGACTGCATGTCTCAGTTTTTTCTTTGATTCTCTGTTGTGTGTTGCAAACTCTATAAATCCACATTTTCTGCTACAGATTTGCAGATGACCAGTCTGTTTTCTCTCCCCTACTCCAATCACCTCCACAGGACACAGCTCTGGAGAACATAATCAGTTTTGACTCATTAAGGAAACTTTGAGTTATATTGGCTCTTAAGACCATGAGAATCTGTTCTATCACTGTCACTACCCTTAAAGGCATTCTTTTTTTTTCATCTCCTTGACTAAGTCTCCAATGGAAACATCTTCAAATTTATGTATTTTCTTCAATCATATAAATCCATTGACTTCAAACTATCTCTTGCTTTCTGTTCCATAAACACTCCCTGAATTAAAGAAACACACGAACCTGGCTATGTTCTTACAACTTAAGGATCACTGCAGAAGGTATGGAGAGGATGACAGAAAATTTTCGTCTCAAATAATCCATCTCTATGCAATAAAAGTGATTGATCAAACTCGGACATAGAGGGAAGACTAACCTCCAGAATTACTGAGCCAATTTACAGTCTTATGTTTTGTTGGTAACTGGAGATTGGGAAGGGAAAATAAACATAAGTTTAAAATTTTAAAAAGAATATGGGAGTTCCTCCCATTGTAGCACAACGGAAACAAATTTGACTAGGAACCATGAGGTTGCAGGTTCAATCTCTGGCCTCGCTCAGTGGGTTAAGGATCCAGCGTTGCCATGAGCTATGGTGCAGACACGGCTCAGATCTGGCATTTCTGTGTTGTGGCATAGGCTGGCAGCTGTAGCTCCGATTAGAACACTAGCCTGGGAACCTCCATATACCTCGGGTGTGGCCCTAAAAAGACAAAAGACAATAAAATAAAATGAAAAAATAAAAAGAATATGCAAGGGGAAATTAAGTCTCACAGGGAAAAGTAATGAACAACTGTTGTGATTTGCTACTATTTCATTGTGTTTTTAATTGTCTAAACATAAATTCAGTTTATGTTTATTTACCTCATAACATAAACATTCAGTTCATGTACCTCGCTCCAGTACTGTTTGTCCCATTTTTATTTTTATTTTTTTTACTCAAAGTATAGTTGATTTACAATGTTTCTTCAAGTTATGTTGTACAGCAAAGTGACCCAATCACACATATTTCCCTGTGCCATACAGCAGGGCCCTATTACCCATCCATTCCAAGTATAACAGTTTGCATCCAAAAAAACCCTCAAAATGCCCATCCATCCCACTCCCTCCCCCTTCTCACCTGGGAACCCCAAGTCTGCTCCCTTCGGCCATGATCAGTGTCTGTTTTTTTAGATAGGATCATCTGTTCCATATTTTAGATTGCACAGATAAGTGATATCTGGTAGTATTTGTCATTTTCTTTCAGGCTTACTTCACTTAGTATGAGAATCTCCAGTTCCATCCATGTTTCTGCAAGTGACATTAGTTTGTCCTTTTTATGGCAGAGTAGTATTCCAATGTATATATACTGCATCTTCTTAGTCCATTCACCTCTTGATGGACATTTAGGTTGTTTCCATGTTTTGTTGATTGTAAATAGTGCTGTGATGAACAAAGGGGTGCATGATCTTTTTCAATGAATTTTTTAGTATGGATATATGCCCAGCAGTGAGATTGCTGCATCATGTGGTAGCTCTATATTTCATTTCCTGAGGTACCTCCATACTGTCTTCCACAGTGGTTGTACCAATTTACATTCCCACCAGCAATGAAAGATGGTACCTTTTTCTCCACACCCTCTGCAATATTTGTTATTTGTTGACTTGTTTATGATGGACATTCTGACTGCTGTGAGGTGGTACCTCATTGCAGTTTTGATTTTCATTTCCCTAATAATTAGTGATGTTGAGCATTTTTCATATGCCTGTTGGCCATCCACACGTCTTCTCTGGAGAATGTTGATTTAGGGCTTCTGCCCATTTTTCAATTGTGTGTTCTATTTTTATAGAGCACACTACCACACACAGCAGAGATTATTGAAACAAATGTAGTCAGTGACTTGCCACTGTGGCACAATGTAATGACAGCATCTCTAGAGTGCTGGGACACAGGTCCAATCCCCAGCCTGGCACGTTTAAGGATCCAGCATTGCTGCAGCTATGGCATAAGTTGCAACTGTGGTTCAGATCTGATCCCTGGCCTGGAAATTCCATATGCCATGGAGTGGCAAAAAAAAAAAAAAGAAAAAAAAACAAAAACAAATGCAGTCCGGCATGGGTTGTCACATAGTGTAAGACTAGCACTAATTGTAACATAACCTGGGCCAACAGTATCAAAAGCAACTAAAATCAAGGCAAGTTCAAAATATTATAGACTTCTGGAAATAAAAACCACTCAGATGCGAACAAGCAAAGAGTTTTGCTAAGTAGTGAGTCAGCTACTGTCACTTCTGTTTTGGCAGCAACTCAAAAGCAGAGAGAGAAGTAGTAAAGCTTTAGAGGGGAATAAAGGAAAGCTTCTGGTATATCCTGGTTGGATATTTTGGCATGAAGAAGGTATGAGCCGGCTAATTAGCATTGGGGAACACTATAAGTTCGGTTCTGGGCACATATTCGGCACTCTCTGATTGGTCTTAAGTTGGAGACAAAGACAAAAATTAGGTAAGCTGTCAGTTATTAGTCAAGTTCTGGCCTTTTCTGGTTGGTTGTTGCAGAGGTTACCCACACTGGTAATTAAAGACAACAGTCTGACTTCCTATGGTTCTGACTTATGGACAACTATATTATTTTCTGGGCTGGTCAGAGTAGAACCAAGATTGGTTCTTTGGGATGGTTGTTACAGGTCAAATTTTTAATTTTATGTATTCCCTGGCCATTGTCTGTTTATATATACAGACAATATGTCTCTCAGAATATGTAACATTAATGCTTCAGTCTGAGAACTGGAAATTGGCACTTGCCATCACTTGTCATCCGCCTCTGCATGGATTGAATTATGAGCCGCTGAGGCTGCCGACCCTCACACCTCCCTCGAAAGAGCTCAGGGTGGAGATCAAGAGTAAGGCACTCTTGGGAATTCCTGTCATGGCTCAGTGGTTAACGAACCTGACTGGTATCCATGAGGACTCGGGTTCAATTCCTGGCCTCGCTCAGTGGGTTATGGATCCACCGTTGCCATAAGCTGCTGTGTAGGTCACAGACATGGCTTGGATCCTAAGTTGCTGTGGCTGTGGTGTAGGCCAGCAGCTGTAGCTCCAATTACATGCCTAGCCTGGGAACCTCTGCAAGCCATGGGTGTGGCCCCAAAAAGAAAAAAAAAAAAAAGAAAGAAAAAAAAGAATAAGGCACTCTCTGCTCTGAGAAAAATGGCAAAACAAGGCTTAAGATAGATATTTTCAGATTTTAATGAGCCCAATTCTTGCATCTCCTTGTATCTAGAAAAGAACCCAAATCCTTTATGGTGACATCTGCTCCTTATGACTAATAGTAACCTTCATGAGACTAGCAGCAAACTTCCGTAAAATGTGTGCATGATTTTATGTGCTTCCCCTTTCACCAAAATCACATATATACTGACATTTCCCCCCTGCCTCATTGGAGCAGCGTTTCAGATAGAACTATCTGAAACGCTGCTCCATGGGCTATAGTCCTCATTTTGCCCCAAATAAAACTTAACTTTCAACTTTTAATTTGTGCATATTTTTTAAGTCAACAAGTCCTATGCTTTCCCAATCCTGTAACATTTGCAAGAAAATATTGCCTTTAGAAAAAAAAGAGAGAGAGAGAAGGCTTGTCATTCTACCGCTTAATTTGCTATCAGATTGCTTTCTATGTACAAATCTAGGTTTGGTGGAAAGTACTGCTAGAAAAAGAGGGCCCACCTAGCCTAATGACTAAACACATTACTCTGGTTCTGGATTGTTACCTCTGGTGGGATCTTGGGAAAATCATGTGAAATCTAATCCCATAAGTTCTTAATTGGCTAAAGGAGGTTGATCAGTAGTTACTTTATAATGTTGTTGTAAGAGGTGAATTAATATAACTAAGCATTCAGAATAGTGTACAGTACAATAGAAGTGACTTTACTGTTTATAAATAGAGAGTTTATGGCTTAGAGAAACGGACCATAGAAAAAGACTGAAGAGATATTTGCTATAGTACAATTGCTAACAATAATTTTATACCACAGGAAATCATATAAAACTCTCATTATTGGTTTCATCATACATAAAACAAAAACAGTGAAGTTCCTCATAACCCTAATATTTAAAGTTTTGACTTTTTTTCTTTTTGTGTCTTACTTTGCTCTCAGAACTGTAGAACAACAAAAAGAAATGGATCTTAATCATTGATAAAGATAGAGGTAGCTATAGTCAGAGAAATATAAATCTTCCTGAAGTTTGAGCAAGAAAAATTTCTAGGCAGAGCAGAACAAGTCTTAGATATGGGATTCACTTGCTGTGTTATTTGGTTTCATTTACCTTAACAACGATGACAGACCAGCAACTTATCATCTTATCTGAGATACAACCTTAAAATAAATCTGGTAGCTGAAATTCTCATGATTTTGGTAGTAATTTTTCAGTCTAGTCATAAGATAAAAAAGGAATTGGCCAAAGGGGACCTGCTGTATAGCACAGAGAACTCTACCCAATATTCTGTGAAAATCTATGTGGGAAAAGAATCTGGAAGAGAACAGATGTGTGTACGTGTATAACTGAATCACTTTGTTGTACAGAAATGATCACAACATTATAATGAACTATATGTCAACAAAACTTTATAAAATTAAAAAAGAGGAAATGAGAGTAGAAACTCTAGAGATATTTGCGTATAAATGGAGTACTGATTGAATACAAGGATATTACTGAGGAAAGTTCAAATTTACAAGATAGACTATAAATTATTGAAATAAAAGGGACACATATAAGCATATCTACATTATTTCCACATTAAATAGAGAATGGCGGCTTCATGTGTCTAATTAAAATAAATAAAGACAAAAGTAGATCAAGCTGTGTGACGACCTGCCTTCATATGATGGGGAATATTATTGTCTATTTCAAATGCCTCCACTTCTATTTATATGATCATTTTTCACTATTGTATTGTGAAACAGACCTAAGACAAACAAGCTCTATTAGAACATTAGAAGACTTTTGGAGTAGAGAAAGTGACTTTAATTTCCAGATGTTAATAATTACTTTGACAATTTTAATGTCTGTTCTGTGAGGGAAAAGAAAGGATACTCACTGTATAGGAGAAGATTGCACTAGAGCCGAGAAAATAATGAATAATAAATCCTTCTGCTTTGAACTCTTGAGGAATTTTGACAGAAAGGAGACTTTGGCCACACTTTTTTCTCAAATACATTAAAACAGCCATTTTCAGAAACATTTAAGAATACTGTAGTTGTATTTTAATTGGTTCATTTACAAAAACACTTATTCTCCAAATATTTTATGACTACAATAGTGCATAGTACTTGCCATATGTTCATTTCTTTTTCTAATACAGTTGTTTGCATGCCATTTGGAATTTTTCTCACATTTTATTATTCTTTTCTGATTTTGTAGCATTTAGACAATTAGACTTCTTAAAATATGTGACATAATGAAAGTTTGAATATTTGTTTGACAATATTTGTGTTTGTATGTAAATCTCTGCTTTCTGGAAAATACGAGGATTGAAACACTTTTTGATTTTATTTGGGTTTCTTTTAATTTGCCCATACCCTTGGTTTTCAATGGATGATCCTGACACATTTCTATATAAGCCTTAACCGAATGTGAAAATAAAGATGAACTTAATAATCATGAATATAGCTTTATTCACTCAAAAGAGATCTATCCTAAATAGAGCAATGCATTATATTGTTTTATTTGACACTGAAGATTATATTTCACCTATTTATGCATCACTTCTCTAGAGGTAGCTAGTTTTTAAATAGTCTCTACTCTTTTTTTAGGGGAAGAAGAATGCAAGTTGACACTATAGCAGCCTACTTTTTGTTGAGTAACTTTTTCTTTTTTTATTATTAAAACTTTTCTTACCCATTTCTTCTTTTGGTACTTCTTGCCTTGAGTCTGTTAAGTTTCTTATGAATTTCCAAATGTAGAAATTAATAATATAGTAGAATTGAATAATATACAGTAAAATTAAGGGTTAAAGTCTTAGTTGGGTATAATTTAGAAAAGACAACTAAGAACTGTCTTTAATACCAAATTTTTAACTAAACTTCATCAAGAGCTTCTCTTGCCTTCATTTAAAGAGACTCAGTTGTTCTGGGGACATTTAGTGTTTTCTCTAAATCTTGGGGTGACTTTGGCTTTATCAGTAACCCCCTTTTGTTTTCTTTCTTCAGGAAATAAATACTTGGCTTGAGGTTTCTCTAGTAAGCCAATGCACCCACACATGTATGTGTATATGTGTATAAAAATATATATAAATTTCAGTCTTGAAT